>NW_026936265.1:565000-716682 GCF_032062105.1 Saccostrea cuccullata
TTAAAATATCCAACCACAAATCATAGGAGATCCTTTTCATTTCACGTTTTATACATCACTATCAACGTTTTACATTATTTTTAAAGGAATCGACTTTATTTTACATCATCATTCTCATGCAAAACCCAGTATGTTCTCACCGCACTGGGATATCAAAAAAAATATCCAGTGAGTGATATCCACAGGACGAAGGGGTAAACATTAGATAATTGAGATGTACATATTGAATTCTAGTTATATTTGTTATACATGTACAAGAAATGTGGAAAGTTATGTCATATGGATACCAAATTACCAGTATTTTTAACAATGACACAGCATAGGGCAAATTCTTTCAATTTACCTGAATTTTGTCTCCAACGCTTAAGCTGAAATTCTTTTTCTTGTCTACAAATTCAACTATGACACTGCCTGAGAGAAGAGTGATACTAGTATTACCCAGATCTTCTTGTATGAAAGCCTCCAAATGTAGACCTGTTAAATTTACATATTGATTTTGAAATGATTTCCCTCTCCTTTTCCTGTGTGCAAAAACAAGTTCTTTTTCTTCCTGTGAAACCATGGCTTAATACAGATAAGTACATTGTAAGAAACTGAGAAAACTGCAAGATATGCCATTGTTGCTTTAACCTGGATCATATGTTTGCACATCCGCAGTCTTTTACATTATTAAGCTAACATCAAAGGCAAACTGTATATTAAACAAAATAGAAAAATATTATATAAAGAACATGTAGATGGAATACCTGGAAAGTCAGCCACAAAAACTACATCTGTGTAGTTTGATGTGTTTATTAACTCTTTTTCCATCTCTGCAAGCTTGGATCTCCATGGAGATAAATCAAGCAGAAGAGGCAATGCAAAGGAAACTTCCCTAAAGGGAGACCACTCAACATCCACAACATTTACCCTGGGATCAAACATTCTGTAAAATACACAGTGATAAAGGTACTTTTCCACCAATTTGAATGATATTGAAAATAAATAGTGCCAAAAATATAGACATATCAAAAATGAAAGTTTTTGTTATTTTGATCTTGCAAATAAATACAGGAAAATAAGAACCTTTGTTGGAATCTGTTATTCATTGACTTCCAAATGTCAAAGTAGAGTTCCACTGACATATTATAATTCTGTAAGATGTCTGCTACACAGTGAGCATACTGAACCACCATATCGCCATGACTACTCCACCTCCTTCCTGTTTTATCAACAAAAGCCTGCCACAAAATGAAGTATGCATTGTATGACTGTATAGAGCGAGCTTTGATTACATGCATCATCATATACACAATAAAGTATTTACAAATCATTGACATTTTTTTAAAAAAAGTACGTAAGGGTTGCCCGCAACCCTGTGTCTCGCCTGCTGTCGCTGTGGTTAGTAAGAAATGATTGTCTGATAAACTGAAGCATTTATTGACATTCTGACTTAATATCTAATCCCTTGGCGATTATATTGGCATTTATATATATATACATATACCCTGTAAATTCACAAATTATTGTGATGTTTTTATTATTGCGAATATTGCAACGTGTTATGAGTCGCAATAATTTGAACTTGCATTTTGAAATCAAATCCACTGTATATGTATCAAGTCATTCATGCAGAAAATGTAGGTGAAGATTACCTAATTATGGTACTGATATTGTTGGTTACCCATGATGTGTAGACTGACAAATTATCATGCCACTATAAGTTATAGTTGCTGAGATATGGACCTCCACCATAAATTTATGCAAAGTCACTCATGCGGAAAAATGTAGGTCAAGATGACCTAATTCTGGTACAGGCGTTTGTGGTTACCCATGATGTATCCACTGACAAATTATCATGCCACTATAAGTTATAGTTGCTGAGATATGGACCTCCACCATAAATTTATGCAAAGTCACTCATGCGGAAAAATGTAGGTCAAGATGACCTAATTCTGGTACAGGCGTTTGTGGTTACCCATGATGTATCCACTGACTAACTATCATGCCACTATAAGTTATAGTTGCTGAAATATGAACCTCCATTATCAATTTAACCAAAGTCATTCATGCAGAAAAATGTAGGTCAAAATGACCTAATTCTGGTACTGATGTTGTTGGTTACTTATAACCTGTACAATGACAAATCATCATGCCATTATAAGTTATAGATGCTGAGATATGGACCTCCACCAAAAATTTAACCAAAGTCACTCATGCAGAAAAATGTAGGTCAAGATGACCTAATTCTGGTACTGACGTTTGTGGTTACCCATGATGTATCCACTGACTAATTATCATATCCCTATAACTTATAGTTGCTGGAATATAGGTCTTCACCATAAATTATCATGAAAAAACTAAGTCCAACTTAAGGAAAAAATACGGAAAAATTTGAATTTTTTTTTTCAAAATCATACTTGGGATATAAATTTTTATCCATACTGAATATTGTGTCCAAATTTCAAGAAGACTGAATAAAATTTGAGAAAGTTATTGCAGTTTATAAAACTTTGACATTTGGGTTAACCAAAAGTTGGACGCCGACGACGACGACGACGACGACGGAATCTATGGTCGCTATGTCTCGCTTCGCGACATTCGTCGCAGGCGAGACAAAAATATCAGTAAGTAATGATGAAGTGTGTAAAAAAAATATACAAATCAAAAACATTTCATGTCTGGGTTAAAAAAAAAGCAATTACATATTGCTAAAACTAGTTCACATGCAGAGCGGATCTTGTGATGTTTAGGTACAGTGTAATGTATGTGCATCAAAGCATAAAAGAATGCAATTCAAACACCACTGATTTTGTGTCTGTCTGTATACCTTTAAAAATGTGAAGAATAATCATATAAAAGAGTCTAACTAACATCTTTATACCTTAAATTTAACCTAAGATATAATTATACTAACAGTAGGGTCCAGAAATCCCTCTTTTCCTGAAATCTTGTCTCTGTAGGACAGTCTTATGTGCTGTGTTGACCAGGAATGGACCATCATATCCCAGGAGTACCCATACAGACCATTGGTCCAGTTATTGTAACCCTGAATGCAATATGCATTGCCATATAATCATATCCCTAATTAATCTAATCTATATAATTAGAAATATGATTATGTACACAATCACTTTCTTTTTTAGATCGTTGCATGTTTTAAAAGATTTAATTTGTTTATTCAGTAATTAAAACCATTCTATATAACTTTGACACACTACATCACTTTTTGTGTCATGTTTATGTGCTTACCTTTGTAATTCCATGAGAGTATGGGAGGAACAACTGTACCCCAATATAGAGAACTGTAAAGATTACCCCCAGCTTATGAACTAGTGAGGGAGAGGTGGGTGGGGGAGATTTACAGGACGAAGTAACTGTTCCTTTATGCTAAAAAGAAAGCTCTAAATATTGAAATTTGCAAATCACAGTCATTTCTCTTGTATAGCTTCCCAACTTACAGAACTTGCTCAAACACATGCAGCAAGTTTTCTTGAAAAGTCTAAAATTGTACATGAACATACATGTACGTTTAAAATTTTATGGTAATAAGAATTAATCGTACAATTGACAGTTAAGTAGTTCAGTTGCCTTCCATGCACATAGGAAGTCATTTGTTGTTTATTTTAATGTTAATACCTGTTCGTCTTCCTCAGGCTTGATATCTTCTTTGTTATATATACAATGTGAACTAGGCTGGATTTCCGAGTCTGTTGATATGAACATCTGAAGACATTTTGGCAGACGAGGGACAATCTTTCTGGGCCAATCCGCGGAACAAAATAAAGGCAGAGTGGCAAGCATGGCATATGGAAACATACCTTTAATTAAGTAGAACACAAATAATACATTGAAAAAAGGTTTCACAAGAATATTTTTTTCTTAAAAAATAAAACAATCTTTTGATCTTTAAAGCCAGACAATGTATATATGCAACACTAAAACCAATTCACACAAATATATTTTCATTTGAAATAATAAAACTATTCACTATTCCATGAGCTAATTTTTTTAACAGTACCATCATTTCAAGAGCACTGATAAAATACCTATAGAAAACATTGTTGAGTTCATGAGATGGAATGATGACAAAAAGAAGATGGCGAGGGGTCTAGTTCTATCAAACAGGAGAAGGATTCCTCCAGACAAGTCAATAGTGAGCCCTCCTATATGTACAATAAACAGGTCTATCTGCTCATCTGTCAAAACCAACCTTAAACAGATATAACAAACAAGCCTATATCTACATGCATTCCTCTGAAAATAAAAAAACTTTAAACAGAAGCAATAGGTGTATTCAATTAAAAAATAAGGTATCATTTTTTTAAACATCTAACGGATAAAAATATGGGTTGGTCTTGACATCAAATTCCACAAAGCCCATAGAAATTCAAATTCCGTAAAATTTGGACCATGAAATACCTGAATGGATCAAACACCCAGTTTTTAGACAACCTCTGCATGGAGTATCCAGAAATCCAATCTAAGTCTAGCTTCTTCAACCCAGCAATAAAGTATACAAGAAAAATCTGAAAGAAAAAAGATTTATTTTACTTGTCTTTCTACAATACAGGCAATTAAATGTTCAAAGCTGGCATGAGGAAGCAGTGTTTTAGCACTGCATACCTGAGTTCTACAGATGACATAATTCCACCAGGGTACATGTGAGTTGTTCATGGAATTATTGAGAAGACCATCCAAAGACCTGTTGCAATACAGAAAGCAAACATGTTTGATTTCAGGATCCAAAATAGCAATGTGCAATCAAGTATACTTCATTATATTGATCAACTACTGAATGGGTTAGATACCTTTTCAACTGATTGTGAGCATATTGTAGCATAAAACAAAAAAAATTTTCACTAAACACAACCTACCAGCATCTGTTGGCATCGACAGCCATTAAAATAATTCCCATCAGGCCATACAAGTAGGAATGATTATTCCATGCGGTCTTATCCAGAAGAAATATATACCAGTAGGTGGAACAGAACAGCAGACAGCTGGTACGATAAAACAGTCCTAAAGTTATGCCAAGGGCACCTATTTATGATATTAAAAATACACTCATTGAGAAAAGCATCTTTATAGATAAATTTTAGTTCTTGTTTCATATAATGGTGCACAATTCACTTTACTCTTTTGTATAAGGCTATTTATCTAATTTCTATTAAATAGCTTTTCTTTGAAGCATTACTGAAACAATATACCGGGCATATATATTTTTTATTTACTGACATAAAACACAACTGAATCAATAATTCAAGGATATTTATCATTTACCTATAAACATGATGAGATAGATAATATACATCCATTCCAGTGGGGCCACTTTGAGGGCCGAGAAGAGGGGGAACCTGCAGACATCTTGTCGGCCCCACCTGACATCTGCGTGGGACATCCCCCTCTCCTGGGGTATATCAGCCATCATCAAAATCCCTGTACAAGAGTATCAATAAAATTAACTCAACTGAATCTTAAAGATCATGGAGCATAATACTAGTCTAAAGTTCCTTTGTAAAACACATTAAACCATCAAGTTTTGAAATTACCTAGGATGCAAACTCATAGTTCACCTTTAAGGAGTATTTCTTGCAAATTATTCATTTTCCAGTGAAAGTTGTGCAAATATCAGTTAAGCATAAAGACTGTATAACTTACAAAAATGAAAAAAATTATATTTGTTTGATTAGCTAATCCACCCCAAGGGTTCCCGCACCTCAGATCTCCACATTTTTTCCTTATTCAAAATAAGGAAAAAATGCGGACGGGAGTATTTGGACTAATTTTCCGCATTCATTCCAGATTTTCGTAGATTCAAATTTCCAGATTTTCTCCGTATTCAAAATATGGAGAAAATGTGGATGGGAGTATTTGGACTCTTTTTCCGTATTCTCTCCAGATTTCCGCATTTCCATATATACGAAATATGGAGGTATTTACTTGGTTGATAAATTGCGGAAATACGGAAATCTGGAGAAAATACAGAGTTAATCACATGGTTATAAAATGGCAAATAAAACCGCTACATGATGCATACATACATAAATATTTACAAAACCATCAACAATGTGCAAAATTATATACAATTTATTATATCATTATGAGAAAAAAACATATAAATGAATGAACAAAATTACACATTATGTTCATGAGCAATGTATTGGATCTTATATCTTTGACAAACAAATAGGAGCATGTATGGAAAAAAAACTGGAACTCTTATTTAAGCCACAAGTTCATCATGGAAAAAATGTGGCATTTTTTAATATTCAAATAAAAATAAATGGAAATTTATTCATTCTATTTAAGCAAAAGTGGGAGTGAAATGTTCAACACTATTAGGTATTGGGGAAAAAAATAACAATTGACATAGCATTGAATATTTACAAAACAAGAAAAGTTTTTAGACATTTTTTATCAATCTGGATCACATTTGCCATTTTCTACCTGCATCCCTGATTCATATTTCTCACAATTCAATTTATATCTCAGGTCTGTGCTTTACACCCATCTGTCCAATAAAAATTTTCTTCAGACTTCTTTGTAATTTGTAAGGTCTCTGCATGTTTAATTTCTTGCAGCAGCACTTGCGGTTGAATTGGCAAATCCTATCAATTAAAAAAAAAGTACTTAAATTATAATGGTGCAATATTAATAAAATTTAAATTCATTGCTTTTATTCCTTTTAAAATCTTTTTATAAACACAAGTTTGGGTTCTTCAATTTAATATCAATTTGTTTAAAATATTATTTATAATAATGACAATCATAGTTGACTGTTTTTAATTATTAAACAAGCAATAAAAAAAGAAAAAAAGAATATATATACCTTAAACATAACCATCCATGGACCAAGCTTTAAGCCCGTTAAAATCGCAGTAAGTTGAATAAGCACTTTTTCTTTTTCAGAAATCTCCTCATGCACAGACGCTACCAATAAAAAAAAAATGTATGGTAAATCATTGCTAGAGATTACAGCCCATGGCTCCCCAAAATTAACACCTTTAATTGTGGTTAACCATAATAAAATTCTATGAGCTGATTGAAAGATTTGAATCATGGGCATATTGGCTGAAACGTACGTAACCTGGTAGCTCAGTCCTAGGCCTAGAGTATTTATTTTCATCATCACAGTGACACACATGTTAAAAAAAATATGACTGACCTACCGCATATGAAATACGTGTATCTGCATCTTTTGGTTGATACAGCAATACGATCTCAGGCTGTCTGGTCAACAAACTTCTTCCTTTAGACAGAGCAGACGTTGCAACATGGAGGCCAAGGTTAAATTTTGGCGGTCTGTTGTTTAAATTAATTGATCACTGAGCCCGACTTTTTGAAACATTCTTCCGATCCCGATCAAATTGTACATAACATTCAGGAGAAACAGAGAACTGCTGTTAACTCCAAGACAGTTTTTATGCACCCAAATTTTTTCGGGGCGCATATTGTTTTTGTCCTGTCTGTCTGTTTAGCTGTATGTCTGTCTGTTTGTTTGTCTGTTGTCAACTTTAACCTTCACCATAACTTTTGAACCGTGAGACTTAGAGACTTCATATTTGGTATGGATACTCCACTACAAAAACACTTTCAACTGACACCAAGGTCAATGACCTTATGACCTTGATTGTGACCTTTATGCTAAAAATAGCTTTTTCGAACTTTCGCCATAACTTCTGAACCGTGAGAGATAGAGACTTCATATTTGGTATGCATACTCCACTAATTAGGCACTTTCAACTGACACCAAGGTCAATGACCTTGTGACCATGACTGTGACCTTTATGCTAAAAATAGCTTTTTGGAACTTTCGCCATAACTTCTGAATGGTGAGAGATAGAGACTTCATATTTGGTATGCATACTCCACTAATTAGGCACTTTCAACTGACACCAAGGTCAGTGACCTTGACTGTGACCTATATGCTAAAAATAGCTTTTTCGAACTTTCGCCATAACTTTAAAACCGTGAGAGATAGAGACTTCATATTTGGTATGCATACTCCACTAATTAGGCACCTTCAACTGACACCAAGATCAATGACCTTGTGACCTTGACTGTGACCTATGTGCTAAATATAGCTTTTTTCGAATTTCGCCATAACTTTTGAACCATAGATGATAGAGACTTAATATTTGGTATGCATACTACACTAATAAAGTGCTTTCAAATGACACCAAGAACAATGATTGTGTGACCTTGACTGAGACCCATTTGCTAAAAATTGTTTTTTAGAACTTAATATTGCCGCCAGGTGCTACTGTGTCTCACAAACACATCTTGTTCTTGATGAAAAAATTCTAAGTCCAGAGCTCCGTATTTTTTCCGGATGAAAAATATTCTAAGTTAAGAGTTCAATATTTTTCCAGATGAAAAATAGACTAAGTCCAATTCTCTGTATTATTTCCGTTTATTTTCCGTATTATTTCCGTATATTTTCTGCTTTTCCATATTGTTAATTTTCTCCGTATTTTTTTCCACATTTTTTCCATATTAAAATGAGGAAAAAATGCGGAATAATGCGGAAATCTGGAGATCTGAGGTGCGGGTTAGATTATAATCCTTACCAAAAGCAATCCTTAGAACTGCTAGATTAGCAGGATCAGTGGGGAGGCACAGATATCTAACCAGCGCTGATAGTGATGTCACATCTCTAATGCTGTCCACATGTCTGTCTGGCATCCTCATTGGCTTCTGGCTAGCTTTATTCTTCATCTTAACACCTCTGTAAAACAGTCAAGTAGAAAAAGTATTGAGTTAATATTAACTTATAATAAATGTTAGCGTAATTTTCTGCACGTATAACTGTAGTCAATTGATTATTTTTTTTATGAATTGACATATCTGTCTTTAAACTAAATCCATTAAATCTTACAATATACCTGTTATTCAGAAGTGCTAGCCAGTGTCACTATTAAAAAAGACGTACAGGCTATATATATAAAACACCTAATGAACATTACCTCCTCTGGTACTTTGTGATCCCTCAGACCCTGGCAGCTTCAATTCCATTTACTGTTCTCCATCTTCAATGTTCAATGTCTTTCCTGAAAAACACAATATAAACTTAAATGATTGCATTGTTGCTGTCAACCTTACACCGTTAGCATTACAACTGTATGGCTGTAAATAATTGTTTCCCAAGCAGCTGTTACAGGATTGGCACATCTCAGATATTAATCTGTTCCAACCTACATTAGAGAGGCTTCTCAATTCCAAATGTGATTGCAATTCCTTGTCGCGACTGAGACATGATATACGGAATGAGGGGAAAAATCAATATAAGCTGTCAACATAAAAATTGAAGTCGGATACAAATTTATTTAATTACCAATGGAAATGTTAAAAGAAATCATAGGACTAACTGTTGAAATTTGACAAACTCAGAAGCTTGTAAATACAAGAGTTTTATTTTTTAAAAGTTTTATGCAAAAAATATATAACAAATAATTAATAGATTAATTTTTACAGAAGAAATGAATGGTCTATATTTTTACCTCGATTCCACATTTACAAAATAAAGGTATGCACGAGAAATATGGTATGTACTCTAAGTTTATAAAGTAAAATCAGTCGAAATCTTTCAAAAAATATACTTTCCCTAGGCCTGAGGTGCCTACCTGCTTGGCTGCTAGTGACATGTGATGTAAACTTCCTCTTTGCCAAATGAGAATATGGAAGCCTTTTACAGTCATAAAGGATAAAAATACATGGTGTTCATTAATAGTCATAGCCTGTTCCTAATCCTTTCACGATTTAAGCATTGTCTTTAATTTATCCTCCGATCATAAATCAAAGATAAGATCGGACAAAGGTCACATACAAATCTCATATAAGTTGGGGGGGGGGGGTGTCAATTTAATGAATCTAAAATAAACCAAAATATCAGAGCTAAGATCGACCTATTTCATCAATTAATAATAACTTCATATTTTTGTTTATTTTGATCATATTTAGAAGGAAATCTCTTATGTTAAAATTCTTATACTTTTTAGTGAGTGTCTCTTTACAGTCAAACTTCATTATCTCAAACTTGATGGGACTGAGAGAAAAACTCGAGATTTCAAATAATTCAACCCACCAAATGATATTCATTTAAGAATGGGTCAAATGATTTTGTCATCCAAATTACTTTGACATGTTCATGGTATATGAAATATTGAGTGTTCGGGATACCAAAGTTCAACTGTAAACCGTATACTGGCCTATGTATGGAATATTTGCCCAATTTTCTTTCCATACATTTTTATTATTGTAAGCATAAACTTTTAAAATAATAAAATGTTTTTTTTTTCCTCATATGAATTGGGCTATTTTATCATTTTAAATTTATTTCAATGGTAGATTACTAAAGAATTTTTTAAACAAATACGAAACTACGGCAAGTTCCCCCGATCAGCTGCTTGAAATAGCATTGTTAGCGGTAACTGGAAAAACCCGAAACCCCCCGATTTTACCTCAGAATCGACGGGTTTCTTCTTGTCTTGATATACTGCACACCACGCCCGATCTAAATTCGCGATCGCGGAAGTCGTTTCGAGTAATCCGTGGAAATAATTACTGTAATCTTGATCAATACGAATATTATATCATGTTTGAATCTTATTTAAAAAAAAAATTATTTGTAAGGAAACCTTAAGAATATAAAAGAAGTATGAAATATTTATCATGTTGAAAGACATTACAGTGCAATGTTTAATTGATTTTTTTTTAAAATGAATTTAACTAGTCCATAAGGCATTAATCAAGGAATAAAGTCATTTTTATAAATTCCAATTATTTATAATATGTAATTAAATTAAATTAATTAATGAATGAATCTGTTAATGTAATTATTATAATGAAAGACATTACAGTGAAACTTTTAATTGAATGTTTTTTTTTATGAATTTAACTACTAGTAGTCCATTAATCAAGGAATAAAGTAATTTTTCTCAATTCCAATCATTTATAACATGTAATTAAATTAAATTAACTAATGAATGAATTTGTTAATTCATTTAATTTTTAATTAAGGTGTTTGTTTTGAAATGTTTTCTTCTATGTTTAATAATTAATTTTTAAATTCAGTATTCATTCATTATTATTTTCCAGTTACCAATTTTTTGTTTTAATGTTTTTGGTTCTGTTTTTTTTTTTTTTTTTGGGAGAGTGTGTTTTTTTTTTTTTTTTTTTTTTTTTTTTTTTTTTTTTTGTTTTGGTTTGTTTTTTGTTTTGTTTTGTTTTTTATGCAAGTAATAGAAAAAATATACTCATTGATATGAGAAAGCAACATGTATCCATTACAATGAAATTATTAGAATCCAGGTCTATGAAATAAAAAACTCTGATAAAAAAAATAATAAAAATGTGCATGTTGCATATGTGAATCCTTGTACAGTTGGTATTGTAACATTATTGTGAGAATATTATTCACACCTCAGCTAGCTCTGTTGTTTTGTACTGGGATAGACAGGCACCCCTGTGTGTGTACATGCACTATATACACAGCTGTTGACACTTGGTCAACTTGATAATAAACACCTTTTGTTTAAACACCTGGGTTCCCAGCTAGTCTGACCAACCCCCCTCTGGCAGGGCATGTGTATATACATTGAACCTTTACTATTCTCAATTGTACAGTTATGCTTTACAGAATTTCATTTTAAGGACGTTAGCACACACATAAGGAAAATATGAATTTTGATAATTTTGATAATTCATGACAAATTAATAAATAAAGAACTTTTAAATTAGTAATAACTGAAAATATTCATAGTTTCCTTATGTTCCCAGCTCTAACCACGTGGAGGCCTCCTTAACTGTAGAGCCATGATTTGAATTTTGAAACAAAAATATTAAAACCAAAGGACCGAAAGATGACCGAAAGATAAAAAATAAAAAAAAACTTTAAAAAGATTTTTAAAAAACTTAAAGATACTGGATCATTATTCCTAGTCAATCTTTTGTTCATATATAAAAATATTACAGCCAAATGAAAGTAATATACATGAAATAAAATAACATAATAAAAATTTATGAGAAAGGAATTTATAATTTAATTAGCAACATTTAAAAAAACAATAACATTCCTAACCTAACCTAACCTAACACAACACCAAACAGTATTCACTGGTCTGCAATGTGTCTGGCGGGGGAGGAATACTGCCTGATACTAATCCTACTCTAATTTCTAACCTAACACAACACCAAACAGTATTCACTGGTCTGCACCCGTCTGGCGGGGGAGGAATACTGCCTGATACTAACCCTATTCTAAGTTCTAACCTAACACAACACCAAACAGTATTCACTGGTCTGCACCCGTCTGGCGGGGGAGGAATACTGCCTGATACTAACCCTATTCTAAGTTCTAACCTAACACAACACCAAACAGTATTCACTGGTCTGCACCCGTCTGGCGGGGGAGGAATACTGCCTGATACTAACCCTATTCTAAGTTCTAACCTAACACAACACCAAACAGTATTCACTGGTCAGCACCCGTCTGGCGGGGGAGGAATACTGCCTGATACTAACCCTACTCTAGAAAAAATAATAAATATACAATCTTAAAATTTTTTTGGTTTTGTTTTTTGGTTTAAGACTGACTGATTATTGGCCTCTGATCTACTGTATTTTAGATTTTTTTAAAGTTGTAGTCCTGTCCACTTTTTTACGTTTTTGTTGACCTATCTTTTTACCTAAGGTACGTGGTCTAACTATAGTGGTAGTACCGTCAGTTGATGTAAGCGTCAGGCATAAAATGGCCAGTGCAACCAGTGCTCCATCAGTAAGTTCCCCTACAGTTCCAACACCCATCCCAACAGCAGCTTCATCTATTCCTCACCCTGTATCTGTACCAAGTCCTCCAGCAGCTCCCTCAACTATTTCCCCAATTACAATGCACCCTGTACCCGTCCAAGTTACTGCATCAGCTCCGTCAATTCCAGCACCCATCCCAAATGCAGCTTCGTCAATTCCTCCTGCTTCAGCTCCATCAACTACACCAGCTACAAGCCATCTTGTACCCATCCTGAGTCCTTCAACAGCTCCATTAATTACTCTCCCAACAGGTCCTACAACAGCTTCCTCTGTAGAAACCCCTACATCTCCTCAGTCACCTGTTCCATCTATTACTTATTCAGAACGAATTGCGGTAATTGGTCAAAATCATGTGTCAGAATTAGGGAACAGTGTAGCAAATGGTTCTGTGAATTTTAAGTTGCCAAATGATTATTGCGTTAAATTTTTCAGTGACAAAGAAACAACAACAAAAAGCTTTATTTATAGTCAATCTTTTGGAAGAGCAGTTGAATTTTGTCCAACAAAAGTGTTTCTACAAGTGGGAGAAAAAGATATAAATTCATCTTCTGTGTCAGAAATAGTGTTAGGAATCCAAAACATTATTGAAAAACTGTGAAGAAATGATTCAGTTCAAAAAATATTTATTGGAAGTCTGTTTAGGCAAATGATTTGTGGTACTATGGATCCAGGAAAGTACAATTCTACGGTTTTTGATATAAATAACACACTCCGGAGGAAATATGGAAATTCTCAGAATGTGATATTTTGGAGATGTAGGGGTTTAATGAATTCGAATAAAAACATTTGGCATGTCAATGGGATTAGTTTGAACATAGAGGCAATGGAAATTTTTAGTCGACAGATTCAGCTTGCAATGAAATGTAAAATTACATAAAATACCTGTGCTTGGAGATGATCAAATAATTTCAGTTATCTTTCAACCAGTTCAGACAGACATTTTTCATAGTTAAAATTCCATCAAAACTTCAGTTCTTTTATTTTGTTGTGTGATTTTTTTTTCTTCTGTTTTTTTCTTTTATTTCATATATGTTGTAATTTAAAGACAATTCAAAATGTAAACAACTGATGTAAAATATTTTTTTTTCTGAGAAAAGAACATAAAAAAGTTACTTTGAAATAAAATATCTATATATTTGAAAATTGATATATTATTCTAATTTACTATTTATTTCAGGTTTCAGTATTTTCATCTTTTGACTTTGATTTATTTTTTGTTCTCTTTTTAACATATAAGTAATTATTATTTTTATTTTTAATTTTTATTGTTGCTTTGAACCTTTGAATTTCAAATTTTTATATCCCTACATTCAGAATTTGTCTAAAATCTCAAAAATAAATTCAGTATTTTCATATTTTGAATTTTATTTAATTTTTTGTTCTCTTTGTAACAAATAAGTAATGAATTTCTTTACTATTTTTATTTTTTTTGTTGTTAATGTTGCTTTGAAGCTTTTGGATATTTTCATATCTCTAAATTCAGATTTTTTTCTAAAATATCCTAAATGAAATTTTTTTTTTTAAATTATAGCTCTACAAAAAGGAGGCCTCCACGTGGCTAGAGCTGGTAACATTGGGATAATATGAATAATAATTAATACACAAATTCATATTTTCTTAATGGCTAACGTCCTTACATTTTTTGTTAAATACTTATTACATAATTAATATTTTACTATTATCATTGTAAAACAAATATAATTGTGGAAATTATTATGAATTATTTTAATGTTATCTATACATTATATTGACAAACAGCTCGCTTCGAATTTAGATCGGGCGTGGTGTACGGTAAACTCGTAATGGCGCCCGATTTCCGTCGATTCTGAGGTAAAATTGGCTATAAAAATTTACGGATGTCAATATCATTCAATTAAACATCACCTTAGGCCTTATTGTACCCCATTACGTTCAATTTTATGGGGTTTCCACCACTTTATTGGGGTTTCACCCCTCCTGTATGGGTATTCTCCAAAAATGGGGGGGTTTCGGGTTTTTCCAGTCACCCCATTGTTAGATCAAACATGGCTGAAATCGAAGTGGAACGTTTCAACTCGTAATGTCAACAGATATTTTAATGGCGTCTGATCGGTAGCATGTTCTTTTACACACATTATGGAGGAAAGGTACAAGGAATTATTAAAAATTCACCATGAAAAATTTGTCAACACGATTGAAGTCGACAGACTCTACCCGTTTTTACAAGGCGCCCAAGTGCTTGCGACCGATGACATATTGGAAATAAACAAACACCACAGAGGCGATGAAAAGGTCGAAAAACTACTGGAAATTATCCAGCAAAAACCTGATTTTCCTTTCCAGAATCTGTGTTTTGCATTACAGTCAACATATCCCCAATTATTAACGGCAATGTTTCTGGGACAGAATCACCGAGATCCGCGTACAGGTGAGAGGTTTATCAAGCTAATCAATACGTCAAGGAAAAAACTTCTCAATGTCATAAGACTGCAGAACAAGTGCTTGTAAGGGCGCAAGTCAAATTGATATTTTATTATCAATGCACCACACTGACTTGCATTGATTGATTGTATGAAATAAGAGTTTATGTAAAACCTGTTTATTTATGCTGATTTGTGGATAGGCCTATCTGTCGGTCACTGTATCATATTTGGAAATCTTGTATCAAGATTGTACATATTAATAAAACATCTCTTGGTGGTGGTGGGGTTCTGAAAGAAACCATTGATGTCATGGAAAAGATATTAAAATGTTTCAAACCGCTTCTCCAAAAATTAATTTAAAATATATTGTACATATCAATTGTCTTGTCATTGAAAATTAATCGGTTTTATAAAACATTTGTAGGAGGAAGCCCTCTGGACATCTTGTATCTCAGAAGTAAGTTTTAATATAAAATGTAGCAGTAAGTTGATTCAGATAGTACGAGAGAAATGATATTTATGCCCTTGGTTGATATTTTGACAGTCTCAGTTTTTTGTTTGTTTCAAATTTGTTAAAAATCATAAATGAAGCATTGATTTTGAAAGCAGATTTGGAATTACCCGTTAACTTGTGAGTTGAAGTCAGCATCACTCATCATCGCAATTAAATCTCAGACTTGCAGATTTTCTGACTCTGTTGAATGTATTTATTTGAGATGCTAATAAGAGTTGTGGTGGTTATATAAATGATTGGGAGTGAGGAGGGGCATTGTTGCAAACCACGTTCAAAATGTACAATCTTCTCCCATTCTGGTAGGTGGGAGTTAATGCGGTTAATACAGTTAAGCCCGAACTGTAGCTTGAGACAATGGAGGGTGGGTGGGTTAGAAAATCAATTTTAAGACCCTAGCTTTTGGCTGCCTGACTTATAAACAATAGGCACAACTTTCTATTTTGATAAAAGAGAAAAGAAATAACACACACATTAACAGCATTTCATTAATATATCTGTTTTATTATTAAGATAGATTTTTGTAAGCGTGACACATTGACAGTTCTATTTCCTTCAATTATTGTACTTTCAATCTTGTGTTTTTGTAGATTAAAAATATGAGCTTTTTCAACCTGCATTCATTAACTTGTTTTATTTATTCTTACTTTCTTTTTTAATTCATGGAAACTTTAAATTTGAACAAACAGAGGAAAGATTATTGAACTGATAATTACATTTAACCAAATGAATTATTCATTAATTTAATATCTATTCTTTGAATTGTTGAATTCCCTTTTTAGGAAATTATAGATTTGTTCAATTTTTCTTTGAGATAAATGGTAGAAAACATATTCCAGGTGACTTCAGTTAGAAAAAAAAGAAATGCAAAATCTTTGTTCTTTGTTTCTATGAATTCATTGTACTCTTGGTGTTATTGTTTTTGTCTGATGAATGATTCCGTGGTACGTAGTGCACAGTTAACTGAACTAAACTGGTACGTTGTGACGATAGTAAGACGACCAGACATAGACGTATGACAGTTGATAATATATTGTAGAGACCAGTCAGGCATGGTGCTTCAACCTATTACACTGCACTTTTAATTACCAAAAACCACCCTATTGAATTCATGTCCTGCTTTAATCAAAGATAAGGGCCAAACCTTGACAGTGGCACACACAGCACTGCCAGAGGAATAAAGAAATTAAAATGGTGATAAGGCCTTTGTTTTGTTAAGTGTTGATCGAAGATAATTACAAATGTGTCTTGACATATAAGATTGCACACACCCTGTTCTTTTGCGCAACTAGAAGATAAATTTGTTTGTTCAGACAGAATTAAATAAAAGCTATTTTTTTACAGGTAGTTTTATATTGATCAGCTGATCTTGTTGTATGTGTACAGTATGTTAATATTTACCTTTGTAATTCAAAGTATATGTGCACCTACTCCTTGCACATAAAAGAGTATTGTACATATTAGCATGAATATCACACAGCATGCCAAATCACATGAGTACCTTTCTGTATAGGTCAACCTGGAATTTCCTCCAACTCAATAGTACCTGTGTAAAAGTATGCATATGATACCACAAATTAATGTTTGTCATTATTATACTACATGTATTAAGATAACGAAGAATATGTAAAATTAATTAAAAAGCACCTAATGACCAGGTTATTTATACTTGTGCTGTCATTCTTTTTCACACTTCAACATTCAGTGTATCATTTTCAAGGTAGAGCTGATCAGTTTAAACTTTTATAAGAAACTTGTAGCCTATATATCCATCAAAGGCCAGCCTGACAGTAGTGTGTTTGGATGATCAATGGGAGTCCGCAGATGTGAAACAGCCGTCAATAATTGTCATTTCAATGTGTTTAAAAAAGGAGATTCAATGTTCAGAGAGGCATGCTGTCAGACTCTTTCCTTGTCATAAAATGAAGTCTTGGTCATTCTTTGAGGGCTGTCATTACATTATTCTCTGTACTTCCTCTTTACCTTTGTCAAAACAGGATGACACATATCTATCCCTCTGTATACTAATTCATGCATATGTATACAATTTAACCACAGGGGGGACCTCTGCATAAAAAACAAAATAACAATATGTTAAGTGAAATTGCAGAAATGGATTCCCAAATAATCATTTGACTCTGAAAAACAAACACTAACAGTGTAATTTGTGTATTCAGTGATCTTTGCATTTTCATAACAATGCATATTTTGTTGTTCATTTTTGTATCATGACTCTTAAGTTCTATATTCATTCAATGCAGCTCCATTATAATTAAAACATTGTATGTATTTATCAAAATGAAGTTTAGACTAAAAAATACTATTTCCTTGTAAAGGGCAAGTTTATATTCTGTCTAGACTCACAATTGTTGATTGCTCCGACTTTTTTTATTGGCTGAAATAATGTGAATCATAATTACAAAAAAAATTATTTTTAGCAGTTAAACTTATTGCTGTTTTTAATGTTACTTAAGATTGATAAGATGAGAGTTTGATAAGTTTTCCCTTTGAGATTACAAATAACTTGAAACTTAAAATGCTAATTTTCACCTTGATACATAACCCCCACCCACCCAATTCATGACACCCCCTTAAATGCCTAATGTCATGTACCGGTAAATGGCGGCGTGATTCAAAGTTTTTTTCAAACATTTCAGAAAGAGATATCAATAGAAATATCATTTTAATATGACTGTATTGTTTAAGACTTTCTTCTTTAATATCGCAATCAAAAAAATATCAAAAATGTGCAAAGTGATACTGTTTGTTTAAATTGTCCATCAAAGAATTTTTCACTCATATTGCAAATTTTAGACCTATACTCGGCATTTAGGGCCCTTTACTCGTTAGCCAGGGATCGAATCATTTTCTGTCAGCAACCTCTGTGACTGGACCTTGATTTTTCTCATCCTAAGACCTGGATGTCCCTCAGTGGGATTCAATTCCTTAATGTAAGGATCAACTCCTTACTCTGTGACAGCACTATATGGGCAATTGTTGTGAATTCTAAGGATTAACTTAAATAAAATTTCATAGTTGACTCTATGTACCTAAAAAATGAAATAGTTGACCAGTACATGAACATAACATATTCCATGTTATTCACTGTTTTGGTTTTAGTTTCAATTTTGACAAACATCTCAAGCATTTCTAATTTTTACTCATTTGGACATTATTCATATTTTCAAGGTAACTTTTAGGATTTTAATGAAATAGAATTCATTTTTCATCTTTTTTAGTTGAAAAGTGCAGTTTTCAAAAATAGCTTATTTAACACCAAACATTAAACTTTACTTGTAAATCAAAATTAATTTTTTTAAATGTATTATGTAATTGTATGATTACTTTTTGATACCCTCAACTTGAAAAATTGGAGGTTATATAGTGATTGGGATATCCGTTTGGCCGTCCTTCTGTTACACTTTGAGGTTCCCATCTCTTACTCTCCACAACTCCTCTTACACCACTAAATGAAATCTAATGAAACTTTCACAGATTCTTTGTTACATAGTGCCATTATGACCTCTTATTTTACTTTTTGATAGGAAACATATTTTGGGTTTCCCAAAGCAAAACATTGTCACTGCCATTTTTCCTGTTATATTGAAGAGTACCCATCTCTTATCCGCAACTCCTCCTTTACCACTGAATAAAATTTAATGATACTTTCACATATTCTTTACTACATAGTGCCAATGTGACCTCCTATTTTACTTTTTGATCTGACACTTATTTCATGTGTTCCAGAGCAAAACATGAATGTTGCCATTATAATCATATGGTGGGGGGGGTATCATTTAGTAAGCTCAGTGCTTACAGTATCTCTAGTTTTAATAGTTGTAAAATAGTGGTTGGTATGGGCTGTACAAGTCACTACATTCAGGACATGTTCTCATTTGTCCTTTATTTACACAATAAACAATTATTTTCATTACAATATGTTCTTCGTAATTTCTATTTCACTGCAATAATGGCTCAAGAAAGACAACTCTTTTATGCTAACATTGAGAACATTGCCAAAAGAAATAATGAGAACAAGACACAAGTATTTGTAAGGACTTATGAAAATGTTAAAGAGAATATCCATTAGCTTTGAAGGAGAGTAACTTTAGTACCAAGTGATAATGTGCGTAAGAACAGTTTGAGCTCCTGCAAGGTCTTGATTTAATAATTTATTAGTACAATCTTTCCTTTTTGATTGTGATAAAACAGTGTGGTTGGAATATAAAATAATTTTTTTTATGTTTCTCAGTATAATATTTACTTCTAGAGTATCCTTTTTAATTACTAATTTTCAATGTATTTTGTTGGCATTAATAAGCAGTGAGTTCATATACAACTTTTAACCTTCAGACTGTAATACCGTATAAGTGGAAATTTTAGCGAGACGCAAATTTAGCGATTTGTCCTCAAAAAGTGGTATTCTATTTTTATTGAGATGTAATTTTAGCCATTTTCAAATGCTCACTAAAGAAGCTATTACAAATAAAAACCAAATTAATTTTTAGCGATATTCAATTTTAGCAATCTCAACACACTCGCTAATAATGCCAAAATTAAATCTTTGCTAAAATTTCTGCTTATACGGTATCAATTCAATAAAATTATCCATTGCCTCCTTTATTCAGTTTGTTTTAGGTATCCGACCCAAAATGGCCTCAGATTCAATGAATGTGAATGCATAACAGATATATTATATTGGCTGTATACTCAGTACATGTAGACATAATCTTTGTGTTTTAGTATCAATACGTAAGAGCGGAATGTGTCCTAATTTTTATACGCCCGTCTTAAGACGGGACGTATTATGTTATAGGCTTCATGTCCGTCCGTCCGTCCGTCTGTCTGTTCATTCGTGTCCGGCTCATAACTTCAATACTATTAGGCCTAGGATTATCAAACTTTGTCAACTGATACTTCTTGGGTAGACGGTGTGTCGCGCACAAAAAGTAGGTCGCTCTGACCTTTGATTAAGATGCTATGGCCAAATATGGAAATATCCTGTCCGGCTCATAACTAGTAAACTATTAGACCTAGAACTTTCAAACTTGGCAAATGTATACATCTTGGGTAGAAGGTGTGTCACGACCTATTTCAAGGTCACTGTGACCTTTAATTTAAGTGAAATTTTTTTAAAAACTAAGTCTTTTAAATTTTGAATTTCATAATCCTAAAAAATGTAAAAATTTAGTTGTATCCTTATTAAAAAAGTGTTAAATCAAGAAAATACTTATTTTTTTCAGCATATACTTGGCAGCAATCTATAACAAATATAATGTATGTTAGAGAAATCCCATGTCTCCCATGAGTGTAATTATCAAGCACTGGTCAAGAGTTTTGATAACAGAAAATTGCATGTCAAATTAGAGAGAAATTAATGAGTTTAGTGTGAGGAGCTAATTGGAGAGCATTGGTGTTATCTATATCCCTTTGGGAATTGGGCAGATGGGTAAGCCTGGTGGATTAAAAATAGCTCTTGTTGGCTAGCCTAAGTTTTAAAATGAATTGGATGAAAAGTAATTAGCACTAATTTGATATTGCATAATAAACTAATCTAATAATATATTATATGTATTATTTAGAGTAATTATCAGAGATACAGGGCGGGGCTTGAGGCGAGAGCGATAGCTCGAGCCGGGCCCCGCCCTGTAATTTATTCTAAATGACTTGTGACATGACCTTTCCAAGGACCTCACTAATTTACATGCGTATTTGGGTGTATACCTCCCAACCAATCAGATGATTTTGCAGAAAGTTGATTTAGTATCCCATTTTAAGCATTCTCAACTGAAATGCCGAGTGAGATGGATGTGCAGGTATCTATCCTTTTAAGATTATTAAAGGGATGCATAAATTAATTTGTTTTCCAAAAATTTTATTTGGATTTGATTGCGCAGGGTTTTTTTTCTCTATGCAGCTCTCGCTGACATTTTTTTATTAGTTTAAGCTACGATTTAATGCAAAACATTTTGATATATGAGAATCATGTGGGAATATTTTTGAAACAAAAATGCTCTGGGAGATCGTAGATTCTGAGAGAAATGTCCGACAATGCCCTCCACCGGTCGTCATATACAAAATTGAAATAAGCAGATGAAAGGAAAAGGGGGGGGGTATTTTATCTTCACGTTTTCATTAAAATGTAGAGTAACCAAACGGGGATACAGCACTCACTGCTGCCCCCATCCCAACTTTGAGTTTTTTTTCTTTTTCGCTTTCTTAAATTTTTTTTCTAAACTTGTATACATACGGTTTTCATTTCAACAACAAGTAACGAATTGACGCACATAGGTGTTGGTTGATTATAAGTCTACCCCCATGGAATACGATTTTCCGTTTTTTTTTTTTTTTTTTTTTTTTTTGGGGGGGGGGGGTAATAATTTGTGAACTGCCCCACTCCTTTTTAAAATGTTGAATCCGATAATACCTTTACGTTGTAAAATTTTATTTTTAATTCACCTCAATTTTTGAGTAAATATTAAGAGTTCTATGGCGAAGTGAACGATTGGTATGTCTGTATACGGATACAGCTTTCCGTCATCGCTAAAAATAAACCGTACTGTATCGTTGATATTTTGCAGATACAGTACAGTTTCTGCTCATTTGCATAAGAAACGCCCACAAAAAGTGTTCTGTATCGCAGTTACAGTATGCTTGACTTCAAAGGAAAACTGGCCGGGTCATGTCACAATATTAATTTAAAATATTATTAATTTAAAAAACTAATTTCATAGGGGTGGAATCAGCATGTCCATTTTCCATAGAAAACCTTTCTGACATTATTAAATGTTAAAAAAAAATCATTGAGTATTTTAAATTATATGATTTAAAAATATTTTATGGTAGATAGTGCAGATTCATTAATCTATAGTAATGAGTAGACAAGCATCCAGTCAAAGATTAATGAGTTCAATTTAGGAAGGCTAGCTAGCATCTTTTTATCTGTATCCTTTGGGTATTAGACAGAGGAACTGCTGGTCAGTTTAAATAGCATATGTTATTTGATGGCCAGCCTTTTATTTTCAAAATTAATTTGGTATAAATTAAGTTCTTAAGACTAATTTGATATTGTTTAATATGATGGGCATTTGACAAGGTCTAATACAACCAGTATAGAAATCTATCAATGATGTTATTAATGCCTACACCACAGGGGATGGATAAACAAATATTTTAAGGAATAGAAAAAATCATGGAAATTTTAGAATCAAGGTTTACATGATTTTCTTGCACTCTAAACTGTTTTAAGTTAATTGTAATTTTTTGACGGGCGTATCATGCTGTGGCGTGGCACTTTATTTACCTTGACCTGACCTTGAAGAGTTATCCCCATTTGCTTTCAATCAATAATATAAAAGATTAATTTTTATGTGCCGGGATCGATAGATCCAGGGCGTATATTGTTTTTGTCCTGTCTGTCTGTCTGTCTGTTTGTTTGTCCCGATCAACTTTAACCTTCACCATAACTTTTGAACCATGGAAGATAGAGACTTCATATTTGGTATGCATACTCCACTAATTAAGCTCTTTCAAATGACACCAATGTCAATGACCTTGTGACCTTGACTGTGGCCTATATGCTAAAAATAGCTTTTTTCTGCAAACTTTAACCTTCACCATGACTTTTGAACCATGAAAGATAGAGACTTCATATTTGGCAGGCATACTCCACTAAGTAAGCTCTTTCAAATGACACCAAGGTCAATGACCTTGTGACCTTGACTGTGGCCTATATGCTAAAAATAGCTTTTTTCTGCAAACTTTAACCTTCGCCATAACTTTTGAACCATGAAAGATAGAGACTTCATATTTGGTATGCAAACTCCACTAATCAGGTTCTTCCAAGTGACACCAAGATCAATGACCTTGTGACCTTGTTAATCATTTTTCTATTCTTAATAATTATATACATCTTTCCACCATAGCATTTTCTGATATTCATAGTATTCATTTTTTTATTTTAAAAAAGTTGCTTGTTCCCATAGACCTCAAAGCATTCTTCATTAATTAATTATTTCTCAGGTAATTGTATTTTTGAAAATTTATCCTGGTAAATCCTTTTCTACTCTAAACTGCTTTGAATTAGTTTCAGAGTATTTAATACAGGATGCAGGCGCGTAGCATCGTTTTTGGAAGTGGGGGGGCCAACCTGAGAAAATTTTTTTTTTACTTACCTGAAGAAGTTGACAAGCAAAAAAAAAAAAAAAAAAAAAAAAAAAACCAAAATTTGCCCGAAGTCGAAAATCCTACTTCGTTATGCTAACTTTTTTCAAGACCAACTTACTTTCAATTCAAACTTTTTGGGTAAATTTTCTTATAACACTACCCTTTGCTGAAATGGGGGGGGGGGGGGGCAACCTTCCTTTCAGTAAACATTTTCTATAGTTAATGCATGATTACACCCCTGGGATGGATATTTAAGGTTAGAAAATTATGTCCTAATATGGGTCATATTTACCTTAAGCATGATTCCCAGAGGTAGGATAGGACCACAATAGGAGATAAAGCTTTTACATATTAGGATATAGTCAGAAATCTTCTGAAGAAAAAACAGCAAACCCATGATTATTCATAAACATAGGAAGCAGATTCAGAACATGTAGATTCATTTTTTTTTTTCAAATTATGACCCACTAGAGTAGGACAGGGGCACAGTGGGTGTTCAAGAATGTCAAAGCTATTATAAGTCATACATGTATTTATTTGAAAACACCCAAGTATACTTGTAATAACCCTCTCTTAAATTTATTTTGAGGAGAGATTAACAATTAAATTTATATTTAAATTGATAAATATTCTTTATCAAACTAAAAGAGTCATAGAAAGCATTTATCTAATACATTCAATTAATAAATACATTTTGTGCAAGAAGTCAACAATATATATACTATATAAAAAAGATTTTTTTTGCAGTAAGGCATAAATTATTAAAGTGGCTTTGATGTCAATGTTGTCTATATTTGTTTCTTGTGTTCACACATTATACTTCATCCTTAAGTACTTATTATAAGTATATACAGGCTTGTTATCAGAGCCTTTTTATGTCCGTCGGTGGTTTTAGCCACGCAAATGTGAAGAGTCTTTGAAGGGTCACTTTCCGATTTTACGTGTATTGCGGTCATTATCTAGTGATGTAACTCAGTGTCCACTTGACTACTTCTCAACTTATCTCAAGTGCATTTAGTTAAAATAAGTTTGCATGTTACTGTTGGAATAGGTTGTTGTAAAACAGGTTTTGTTATTGATAAATTTATTCACAAACAAAGTACTTCAAAACCTATCTTACCAGAAGCTGACTAATCAAATACTGCAGGTTCAGATGTAAAGCACCAAGTGGATGTGGTCAATGATTTATTTGTTTATTTTTTTCAATTTATTTGAACAAAAAAAAAAGTATGAAAATGTATGTACATGTATTCTTCCCCAAAACTGCAGGGATTTGTTAAGGTTAAGTTTGTATTCAAGTTTGTTTAATATTAAATCATGGTCCAAGGGGTTAGAGATTCAGTTTTTTACTTGAGAATATAAAAAACATTGTCGGAACCCATGGGTTTCTTTCTGTTTAACTGCAATTAATGTTAAATGCAGTGTAAATTGGAGAGAAAACCCGTGGGTTCCGATGATATACAAAAAAAGGTTAGGTTAAAATTTTTTTTTTCTAAAATCAGAAAGCATAGAAGATGTGCTTGTGAAGCAATAATGCCTCCCCCCTCCCACACACACATGGCAGCTAATGGTGAAGGTTATAGTTTCATAAATGCAAGTCAAACTTCAAGGTCAAAAGAGAACAAATGGCATGCAGAGAAAAATCTTGTCACAAGGAAAAACCTGTGAAATAAGAAAGCCTTTGCACCAAGGATTCTAAAGTTATGACCAAGGTTTAATGTTTTTCAAAACATTAACAAAACTCCAAGGTTTAAAAAATTAAGGTCAAAGGATGGAAATTATTGGTACTACAGCAAAACTCGTTTAGTACGAACACGGATATTACGAATTCATGGATACTGTAGAAGTGCTTTTTTCCGCGTGGTATTAATTTACGCTATAAACGCAGTCACAAATTTTCCGTGGAAATTGGTCCAAGCGTACTACACTGTAATATAAATGTAAAGCATATAGTGGCAGTCTAAGAAATCTGCGTAATTTTCAACCCATGAATTAAACAGAAATTGAGATTCCGCGGAATTATGACCCCGTGGAAAAAAGTACGTCTACAGTATAACGAAGTCGTTTTGGTTCCACAGCTATATAAATTTCATGAATTTCATATATGGATATTACAAATTACGGATATAGTGAAGTTATTTCATAGGTCCAAGCGACTTAGTTATAACTGAGTTTTACTGTACAGGAATGAGCTTGTCACTAGGAGTGAACCTTTGATATATGGAAGTCCTTGAATTATGAATTCAAGGGGTCAATTTTGTTGGTGCACAAAAATTGATCCTCTCACAAAGAATATGTCTGTGAAATGCTCTAATCAATCAAACGTTATGGACAGAGTCTTTGTTTTTAAACAGCTAGACAGACACACAGAGGAACAAGGCAAAAACTGTTTCTTTCAGATCAACTACAGGGGGGATAATAATTATTTTTAAATCAATTTCTGGTAGGGTGGGACCACAATATGGGGTAAAAAAAATTTCTGGGAAATAAAGAGGGAAAAAATATTTTGAAGTACAGTCAAGCTTATTTTTAGTTACCCAGCTGAAGATTGTAGCCCGTAGGCCTTTTGTTTGCCAGATAAAATTCAGTCATGCATACATTTGTATAAGTTTTCTCAGAAGTTGTTCAAACTTGAGGATCATTTTACAAATGGCTAATAAAATAAAATGACAAATGCTACAGTAAAACTCAGCTGAGTTTTAGTACGAACATTGATATTGTGAATTCATTGATATAGCGAAGTTATCTGGGATCCACAGCTATATAGATATAAGAAATTCCTTATATGGATATAATGAATTATGGATATAGCGAAGTGATTTCATAGGTACCAGCGACTTTGTTATAACCGAATTTTATTGTATTCAATATGAGAAATTTTTGGGGTATATATTTGACAGGTATCAGTGTTTTCCATAAGAACCGGCTACCGGCCAAATTGACTGCTTCAATTAAAAAAGTGCCGCTTAGAAATCCAAAATTTTTGCAAGGTTGACAGAGATTCTGTTCATAAATATCAACCCTTAGCCTGCAACATTTGATATTTAATCCTTTACTTTGAAATAAAGGGAAAACACTGAGGTATATTCCTTGTGACAAGACTTTGGGATTCCACCAAATATGACCTCTTCACCCTGTCCTTGGAGTTTGACTCACTTTTACAAAAAATTACCACACTTTAACTTGGCTATCAACTTTTGATCAGTTGGTGTTAGTGCTTTCATACTTCACATAATATGTCTTCATTGTAACAAGACTTTTAAATAGGTGTAAATAATTTTTTGACCTTTTCACCTTGACCTTAGAGTTTGACCCACTTTTAAATACCTTTCACCTTGGCCATTACAGTTAGCACTAGGGCTTACATATTTCACAGGTGCATTCCTTGTGACAAAACCTTATTTGGATACCAACCAACAATTTTGTCCTTTTGATCTTGACCCTTGGAGTTTGACTTGCATTTGAGAAATTTCAACCCTCTCTTTAAGTGCCATACAGGGGCATCAGTGTTTTACAAACACATCATATATTCAAACAAGAATTACATATGACCAAAGGCATTGGAAACATGAACTAGGGAATATTAATACATTAAATTTACAATATGTACCAATATTAGTGTAAAAGGATTGCCCTCAAGTAAGTTTAAAAAATTTCACTAACTAAGCATTAATTAATTAACAAATATTGTATTGAAGTCTAGGGGGAAAAGAATTTTTTAAAAATAAAAATTCAAATAATAAGAACATCATTTAATGCTGCAGTGGAATTTAGATGCATTGAAGTGTTAGAAATAGAATGACAATTTAAAATAATTTTTTGCTCGTATAAGTTTTTTAAAATTGATTTTTTAATTAATTAAAAATAAAGGGGTAGATAATTCTTACAAAAATTCAAGGTCAGAAATTAGGACACATCCCACCCTTAATGCTTATAGTAGTAAATGGGATTTTTGTCTAAATATACAGAGTATTGAACAACTACACATCTGTTATGTATTCAATTTCATTGAATCTGTTGCTATTAGGGATCAAATACCTTAATCGTCCCGGTAAATTGGTTAGATGTATACTACTTTGTTCTGGAAAGGGCTGGGACATAAAAAATATTCTGGTCCTTAATTAAGAGCATGGTTGAGATTGCTGCTCAAATTTTGTGCTTTAGTAAGACTAGTAATCAGCTATTTTACCTGTCTAAGTGGGAAAGTGATTCACCATTTGATAACAGAGGCAAAAATTGATATCCTAGAGAATGTAGAATAGGTGGGTTTCACAGGAGCATGACAAATCTTTAATTGGTCTATGAAATTGACAGAGGACCTAAAATAAATAACAGTTTACTGTGATCAACCAGAAAACAACTGTTATTATATATGTTGATAAACTATAATCATTCAATGTGGCCTACACCCTAACTATGGGAACTTTTTATGCTCTAGATCATGTTGAGTCATTCAAAGTTACTTGTGCAGCAACTGCACTGACCATTAACAAAGAAACAGTTGCTAAACTCTGTTACATAGTTGTAAATGTAATGTTTCATCCCAAAAAAGTAGCTATAATGTCCCCTTATATGAATTTTCCTGTATGATTTAATTAGGGATGTCAAATCGGTCAATTTTTAGTACTCGGTTACTCGGACGTTTTTCCGATCGAGTACCCGGGTACTCGGTAAAAAGTGTAAATAAATATGAACAAGTAAATTGATGACTGTAAAACATTGTAAACTCTTATAGAAATAAAACCACATGCTCTGATTGGAGGTTTACCCGTAAATGTATTTCTGTTGTAACAATGATGAGCACTTGTTACGACGAAATTTAAATAACATTTTTTGACGTTCAATTTAAATACAGATAAACAAAAGAAATAGAATTATAAGAGGTTCACAGTGTTTTTGTAAAAAAAAAAAAAAATTCTACTCCTTAAATGTAATGTAACTCTTTGTTGCGTTTGACGTCCAGGTATCCGTGTAAGTTTCGTACCGTATCAACTTGAACTTGATCAAGTTCTTTTAACAGAGCGGATTTATGAGTTTCGTAACTCCTATATTTTATAGTTTTACGGGACGGTATTTTGTAGTTTGGTGAAACGATGGAAATCGGTATTTTAAAGCCTTTGCCTTATAATCAAACACAACCAATCAACAATCGCACGTGTAATATCATTTACGACTTCTCAGAGAATTGACAAAATTACTTAATTTATTTAAACAAATTAGACCTTAAACGATGTTCAGTGAAAACAAATAATTAAAGCAAACCAAAAATAAGGGTAGAAGACAGCCGAAGGTGAGAAAAGCCAAGTAATAGGTGCTTGGTCATGATAATTACTGTATAAACACTGTCACAGGCAAGTACGGTCATTTAGAGGCGTAGGAAACCCTAATTACTGCATGTACAAGTGCAAGGAGCATTTTAAGTTATAAAACAGATTGTTTAATGCATTAATGAATAAGTTTATAAACATTCAAAAATATACATCCGAGTAACCGAGTACCGATTTTAGTATTCGATACTCGGACGTTCGATCGAGTACCCGGTTAACCGGGTACTCGTTGACATCCCTAGATTTAATACATGGAACAGTTTTAATGTACGAGTTTAAGCTACGGACAAGGGGAAGGGATCGGGATCGAAAGCTATGATTGTAAATGGACGTGTCAGCCATAAGTGCTATGTCCAACCTTTATGATTAATTAACCTAGGACACTTTCCATAGCGTACTGGATATTAAAGAAGTTTGTATTCACCTGTTCTTCATGTTGTAAAAGCTAGAGGATGACATAAATAATAAATATCTCAGGGCTGTTTATAACATGCCTCAATGATTTTTTTTGTTTACCGACTTAGATGTCAATGCATGCTACATGTAAGTTATAATATATGTATTGATGATTCATTTACAGAACAAAGAAGTGAACAATAGCTCTTTGCTTAAAAAAATTTAAAAGTGCAATTTAAAAGAAAACTATATTGATGGGAAAATATTATTTTAGCCATTCTTTTCAATGTTAACTGACCCATACACTATAAATTTAGCACTAGCGCAGTATGGAGCAGATTCACTTCTGGATAAGACGTGATAAGACAGATGTGGTAGGATCAGGCCGCTGTCATATTATCAGACTCTTTACACACTGTTAGCATCGGAGGATTGGGTATGGTCATGTATATGAATAATCCTAATTACTCCCATATAGGTTACAAGACAAAGTCGCTATACCCCATTGTCTGGAGACACTAGATGCCATCATAAATCTATGTCATATCTGGACACTTTGGATATTGTTTATAAAATTTTATACCCTTTACTATCACTTGAGATAAGGCTTTGTTTTTCTTCACTAATTTTCCTATGAAGAAGGAGATTATTGACTTTCTTTAGGGCCACCCAGATGAAAAATAGAGCACAGCTGTTAATCTACCTCACCCCACCCTCCTATACTTTTAACAGGAGGGGGCTGTGCCTATCTGTCTCCAAGTGGTGTATCGGGGTCACTTGCCTTTCCCTGTATGCTTGACTGCTAGGCTGTACTGCTTTATCATTCTACCGGGGCAGTAGACCAGAACTACGGTGTCAAACCTAGTCCTGTCAGAGGTAACACATTAGCATTCCTGGTCATTCCCCACCGCCTCACTCGGTTTTCCCAGGGACCATCGAGTGTGAGAACCGGCCATCTCTTGAGAGAGATTTAGCTGAATTGTGTTGTTGTTGTGACTTCTGTTTGTACATTTTTTTTTGTGTCAGTTTGGCGGATACAGAAATTGTTACCTGACTATTTACATTTATGACCTTTGGCTATAAATACCAACTCCTCTAATACTTGATATAGGTAAGTTAGAGACTAGTCATTCTGTACTGTATATCTGTTAAGTTTTCTAAGCCCCCTTTTTAAATTTTGAATTTTTAATTTGTTTTGAAAATGAAGTGCATTTTATGACCCACTTTTTCTTTATATGGTTGACTGACTTTGCATTATTTTTTCAAAATCCTTGACCAAATAATCAGCAAACAAACAAATTATGTGTTTTCCTTTAAGTTTATGTAAAATGCAAAAAAAAAAAAGAAGAAAAAAGTTTCGTGAATATCTATGGTCTCTGCTAAATGTAAAGTTAAAACTTGATCATGTTTTTGTATTTTCAATCATTAATTATATAGATGAATTATTTAATACTTGATATCGCGATTACTTAACTTAGCGGAACTCTTTCGCGATGGAGGTAGGAAACGTCTGTTGGCTGTGGGCAAATGTGCTATTCAATACAATGCAAGAACGATCAATGTAGAATTTATAAGGACAAATAAGTAAAAAATCCTGGTGAAATGCCTTGCTAAACAATCGCTGAACCAGCCTAATAAATTTTTGAGAGGAGCCAATCCTTATTTGTTACATTTTTAACGATATTTTTAACGAAGCGGACTCTTCTCGTTAAATTTTCATTGAAATTTGTCATATTTTTAAGAAGATAAAATATTCTAAACTTGCCTTATTTGACAATTTACTATTTGGAGTTCAATAGCTGGCAAAACATTGTGCTTTCGACCTTAAATTGTTAGAATCATTCGATTGTCACTACTGTAAACAATGCCATGTGCCCCAGAAATTTAGACCTTTCTCGACTCCCCCACTAAAGAGCGGTAGTAAGTTAGATAACTGTGAGGTACTTATTGGTACTCGCGATATCACGTATTGGTGATGCATAAAAGATAATACATTTTTGGTGCAAAATCAACCTTTCCCAGGCCCACCTCCCCCACTTTCCACCCTCAATTCTTGAGAATTGAGTAGAACAATTAAGGTATTAATACTACTCAATCATATGACCTCATTTTGCTGGGAGTTTTAAATTGTTTTGTCTTATGATATAGTACAAATAATTGGAAGTCACACAATCATTATTTTAACAAAGAATTTTTATCCCTCTGCCTTTTAAGAAAATGTTTAAAGCAGTCAAATGGTTTTTTTTCTTCCCAAAATCAGAATGCATTTTTGCAAAAAAATAAAAATTGAAAAATATTGTAATGGAAGTTTTCTCGAATTGAGTTGATCCTTCTTTATAACTAGCATTAATGCCATGTATACATATAGAACCGTATGTTTCAGGAAAATGTATTTACCCCCCACAAAGATTTTAAAGTAAATTAGCTTTGCAGGGATTTTAAATGAAGTTACTCTCATTGTATTTTCTGATATATACCCCATACAATCTGTGTGGGAATTCAAGGAAAAGAAGGGATTGGTTTTTAAAAACTAACATAACAATTTGATTAAAAAAATCTCTCCTGCAGTCATCACTGGTCATGTTGAGATTTTATAGTTTAAATAAACCCCAATCCTGGTATGTACAGTTTTAATTTTGTGCTTTAATTGTAAGAGCTAGTAATGTAAAACAGGTTATTTTTGCAAACAACAGAAAAGTGCATGGACATTTAAAATTACTGTTAGGGTAATATTTTTCAAGAAATTATTAATAAGATGAATTACTTTTCAGTGACTCCTCATTTTATTATAATTCTATTTAATTTATATCAACAAAAATGATTTGTAGCATTGCCATGACTATCATTATTAATAAAAAAAAATTAGATGGTTGCAAGATTGCTAAAATTCCCATTATTATATATGATGATACACACATGATTTGAGTTTTGTTGAAAAAATAAGGAAATTATTGTAAATTAAGAAATATATATTTAGTTGATATAAGGGAGATAAGCCTTGCTAAAAGACATGTACTAAGAGCACCTGTTCTGTCCTTGAAATGAATCCATTCCTAAAGGAACATGTTTGTAACCTTAAGAATGTCAAGATATAATGTTCTGCACTGAGAGACAGCACCAGGAATGCTATAGATCTTCATAGGAAATCAAAAGTTCTTCATTTTATAAGCAATCTTATGTTGATTATTTTGTATGGATGTTAAGGTTGCTACAGCTTTGAAGGTAATCAGCTGTTTCAAGGTTATCTTGGGGTTTTGGGATTATGGAGCAATTACTGTTATGCTAGCAGTATCTATAGAATTATTGTTTTGTGATAATTCAGTGCTACTTCAAAGATGTTCTAGTAAATAAGAAGCCATCAGCTTTATCATGCATTGAAGACATTATTTTGGATGCCAAGGACAAACAATGGGGCAAAGATTTAGAATAATCAGAGCTGTTTCATAATTAGCATGTGAAATTAGAAAATTTCTAAACATTATTCTCTAAAAGTCCAAATGCTGAAATAAAGTCTGTATTGCATGTAGTGCAAAAGAAGTGTGTTTGCATTCTCTTGTTTTAAGTTTAACACATTCAGAATATATCAGGTGTGTTTTTGTCCTGTTTGGTTTATATGTTGTCTTTTATGAGGTGTTAGTTCATTAGCATTGATTAAATGATCTCTAGATCATAAAAGAACCCCCTGTTTCTCTCTCAGTCGTAAAGTGTATGCATAGTGCAAAGAAAGTGAACTGTGTCATTCATTGATTTGTTGAGGTGAAGGTGTGTTTTTTTTACCTGGGCCTTTGATGTGTTATTGATGAGAAGTCTTCCTATGTAGACGGGGCTTGTTGTTTACATTTCTATCCCAGGAAAGCTAGGCATTGTACTGGATTTTTTTTGGTCGTAACTCATGACCGGCTCAGGATGCTGCAGGCTAGTACCAAGGCCAAGGTGATGGACAACATTGGTCATCCATCCATAGGTACGGTGTTCAGCACAGGTAACAGTGGGACAGGTAACTCAGGTAGCTGTTCACAGGTGGGCAGAGTCAACTATAAAAGTAAATCTAGAGGTTTTACTGGCTTGGAAAATCAAGATAATAGTGCAAATGAAGTTAAAGATTTAGAAAGTTTAGTGACGGCTTTGTCAGTGATGTGTTTCTTTTGCACAGGCTTTAAAATAGACTTTACTGAGTAGGATCAAAACACCATAAATTAAACACCCAGATCCAAGGGTTTTGGTTAGCTGGACTGGGTGAACCTGTATTAACTATAATGAACTATCTAAAATGATTTTAACTGAAAGAAAAACCACAAAAGGATCCCTGTTTAGGACCTTCTTTGTCATTTTAAGGTCAGCACTGAAAAATCCAAGGACAAAGAGTTTGAATGACAAAAGCATATATTTTTAATTGTCATTGTGACTGACATCTTTTAGTTTGTGGGTTAGGTTAACTTCCCGTATCTTTTATGATTTATTTTGTCTGTGGCTTCTGAGTTTGCTATAGGTAAATTGGTGTATGATGGTTACTGGTAATATATATTATGGTACATGTATTATACTGGTTTCTTGCCTCTTACTGTCTGTTATTGTTTGTAGAGCACAATTCGTCTTTGATGGAAGCTAGTACATATTAGCCCCTGGGATTCAATATTGGTTGTTTTCATCTGTTTCTAGTGGTATATTGTATCTAATTGGATGTTTGTTGGCAAGTTTTTCTGTTGGATAAAAACCCTCACAAATACAAGTTGGTCACAGTGTATTGCAACTAAAACCTTTATTGTACAGCTTCATCAAAGATTACATTAGCCTTTCATCTGTGGCTGAATTACTTTCTCTATGCTGCAACACCTGCTGTCAAACTTCTTGCATATTGCAGCAGGTGGCTTATGTACATGTTTTGCAATGATATTCAAACTTAAGTTCATTTATATACATTCTTTCAATCTTTGATATTTATTTTTTCCCTCTGTGTAGCTTTTGTTGGAAATGGAAACTGATGCCATGGTATCAAAAGGTGATGCAAAGGGATTTTTTTCAAACTATTTTGGTTCTTGATAATGAAGTAAAAAAAAGGTCTATGTGTTTGTTTTTCCCTTAATGAATTACCAAACCAGTATTGAAACAAAAGGTTAGAGTACAGTTACAAGTTATAGACATGACTGAGCAAAAACTAATATTTCCGTTTCTTGCACTATTTTTTTTTACCTTCAGTCATTTAATGTGGTCTACTTATTAGTGTTTTTAATCCATTTTTCTCCTTTTTTGCAGATTCCCAGTCTCTGTCCTTGACATCGGATTCAGAAGAGGATGTTCTGAGTAGCACGTCCCATTCTGGTAAGTTCCTTCATTGTTGTACCCTTTCCTCTCCCTTCTCTTTCTCCAGGTGCTTATATTCAGCAATAAGATGTCAAAGTTGTTTTTGGAAATGCCAGGACGTAAAGATTAAATTGTTTACCAGATGTTACCAGGGAAGTTATTTACAGTATTTTGTTCTTTGACTTCTCTCTAGCTTTTTGTCACTTTTCTTTATATACAGATCTTTAGTGTGTGTATCCTAAGCATTGTCTGTTCTGTCATCTTGCTTGCGGAGGTCATACCATCTTTCTGTGAGACCTTTTCCATAACACAAATTGATTTACTTTGCCACATTGGTTAAGGATGTTATTCAGCATCAGTATTGAGACTTAGCTTTTGCAATGGCAGGTTCATTACAAAGCTCTTCTTGTTTATTCTGTGTAGATGTTTAGTTCAGTAAGCATTTGATTTGTATTAATTTTTGTGTTGCAACAATGGAAACCTTTAGTCTTGATAGAAGGAAGAAATACAGTAACAAATCAGTATTAAACTACATTGTAGTCCTTTATGAGGAAATTTTAATTTCTCAGAATTAATATCCATCTGTGCCCGTTAATCAGCTGTTCTCCTCTCCCCTTGTTAGTCTCCACAGCTACTCTGTCTGAGGTGAACTGTGGATCACAATAGTACAGAACTCCAAAGACTTACAGATGAATGTATCTTAGACTGTGTTAATGGAGTAATTGGCTGTGTCTTTATATTGGTGCTCCCTCTACTGCATGTGTATCCAGATATTGGACACTTTGTCTGCAGGCTATATTTATCATAATAATATATGACTGCATTATGACTGAGGACTTTGACCTTGTGAGACATGGATGAGTCCATGACAAGGAAATGATGGATGTTCGATGGCCTAATTTAGGACTGTGATCAATTAATGAACTTTTTATGTTACTTCATTAATAGCTACTCTATATGCTTATAGTGAACAGAAGCTTTTATGCCTTAATTAATTAGCAAAAAAGGGCATGTCTTGCTTGCTATATAAGGATGCTTTTAGCATATTAATCCATTAAACTCTGTGACAAGAAATTAATTAAGCTGGTAAAACAACATCGAAATCGATGAAGTAAACACATTATTTATAGCTTGAGAAAATTTTCTCAAGTATTTAAAGTAGCATTACACATAAGTAAATCTGCCTTACTAAACATTATGATCATAGAGTGTTAATCGGAAGTCACTAGTGCTGAAAATCCTTCTACAACAAAAAAGAAGAAAAAGGAGATTAATTTAATAACACTCAGAATATTGCATGATTAATTCAATAACTCCCAAGCCATTACATGATCTTTTTCTCTGTGAACTCTCGGGAGACCCTCTCGTTAAATGTGGGTTAATTGTGTTCCATGATACAATCCCCGTTATCCAGCTTTTGATCACAGTCAGTTTCATGTATGACCCCTGTGACCTTTGAGAATAAACAACAGCAGCAGCTTTGTAGATATCCCAGAGTTCCTCAGCATATGGCCAATCACTCAGAGTGAAGCTGGTGGATGTGCGTGTGTTTTTCTCAGCACAAAAAAATACTTCACTGCCATGTTTAACTTGAAGCTTGGCAGAGGAAAGCATGAAGTGTTCTTGATTTTGGGGTTGTTTTAGTGACAAATCTTCAGGTTTGATATCATGCAAGGATTACGGCACCACAGTGCTGCTAGTCCTAGACCGCGGGTTAAATATGGCTTAACAGTTGGAACTGTAGGACATCACTTGGGTAAGTGTTGTGTTCTACGTCAAATTTAGAAAATTTCTTTGAGTTAGAATTCTTTTTCATTTCTGTATGAATTTAACACTTCAAATTTGCCAGAAGTTCAAATGTTCAAGGTCCAAATGTTTTGAGTCAGCTCTATATTCAATGTCTGCTTTGGTGCTAGAGGTGAAATTTGAGTCAGGAACTGAGAAGTTTTCGGAAATGATCAGCCAAAATCTTGGGCCATCTGCTGCGTGGAGAGAGATGTGCAGGTGTCTTGCAGTTTTTGACCTGGGTCAGATTGAAAGCATGTTTTTGGGTCTGTTTACATCTGAAGTTTTCACTGCTAATCAGGCTCAGATCTCCCATGCTGAGCTTGTGAATTGTGTGAAATTCCCATGAATCAAATCTCATGAATTAGTGAGCTTCAATTTTCTGTATGACTGACCTTATACCTTATGCATGTTTGTACTTTTTTTTCAGTTTCTTCAATGGTTTATTATCAGTATTGGCTGATATGAGGTTTCATGATTGAGGAAATTGGTTAAGGGGGCATAAATTGTAACCTCATGTTTCGGATATATATGAATTATAGAGAGTTAATATGAGTTGTTAGATTCAAGTAAAATTAACTCGACTCCTGCAGACAACTATTCTAGATAAAAGAGGTTACAGAGGAAGTTCAGGCAAAAAAATCAAATTGTTTTAATACGTTTATGGGTTTCTTTTTAATGACATTGAATGTATATGCAATTTATCATAATTTGTGTGTAAGAATTTTTTGTTGTTATGTTTCAGAAAATAGATCCCAGGATTTGGACCCAGCTACTCCACAAACCTACACCAGAATTATTCCATCTGATGAATATGACTACGAATTAACCTACAAAAAAGATGATGGACATAACAAATCAAAAACATCCATAGATAAAGGAAAACGCGGGATAAATGGAGAAAGTCGAACAAGTGACTGGCACCACGAATACAACAGACTAAAAGCCCAGTGTGAGCGAGCCATGAGTGAGGTACAGTCACTCAAGAGGTCTCAAGAGGAGACAATTCGTAGGTGTGAGCAAGCAATGCGAGAGTCCGAGTCGAATCGACAGAGGTACAAGGCAACTCTCGGAAATCTCCAACAGTCCAAAGAGGAAATTGAACATTTACATTCAGAAATTAAAAAGTTAGAGTCTGAGAAAGAGATCTTAGAGCAGGACTTACTGAATTACAGAAATCTGCAGGATGAGGATAAGCAGGAGATAGCCGATTTACACAAACAGTTACGGACAGTTATTTCTGAGAAAGGGTCGACTGACGGAATTGCAAGGATTTACGAGGAAACTTTGAAAAAGTATGAAGTGTTAAAGGAGGACCATGATCTACATAGGAAAGAATACACAGAAATTTTCACAAAACACAATGAACTGCTGGCTAAATTTGGTCTTTGTAAGGATGAAAATCTAAAACTACTGAAACAGAATGAAGCATTGACAAGGGAAAGGGATAACTTAAATGTGGACAGGAATATTTACAAACAACAGTGTACATCTGCAATCAGGGACCTGGCCAAAGTGACACAGCAGCGGGATGAAATGATGAAGGATTCAAATCATTTACTTTCCATTCAAAAACAAAAGTTTGAGGCAGTGGCAAAAGAAAGAGATGCTGCAAGAAATGAATACAATCTTGTTTGGGCAGAAAGGGACAGTGTTCACAAAGAAATTAACCAGCTTCAGGACAAGTTGAATGAAGTGACACAGAAAAATCAGGCTTTAGAAATGGAGAAGAAGAAGTCTGAAGAGGGACTGGAGATGTTAAGACGAGAGCTTCTGACGGCAATACAGCAGAAAGAGGAAGCCCAGAAAGCTCTGGACGATGCACAGAAAAGGTACGGTGATGTTAAGTCTAAAAACGATGATCTAGAAAATCAGCGAGATGATTTTAGAAAGGATTATGTGATGGTGACACAAGAAAGGGACATTGCTCGCAAAGAAAGACATGAAGCAATTAAAGATCGTGATCGGATATTGCGAGAAACCTATGAAAGGGAGAGAACTCAGAAGGAACAGGCAGAGGAGATTGACCAAGTTTCCAAAGAAACCGAGGCCCTGAAAAAGATCATTGAGAAGTTACAGCATGACTTGACAGGTAAGAACTTTTTATGTGGTATAGATCTAAATTAAATCCTAAGGTTAAGTCTTTGAATCAACAAACACAGGTATTGTTACCAAATGATACAAACCAAACACATTCTGTTCACAAACATTGGTTTTCAGCTCAGGGTAATCTGTTGGTAACTTGTTTGTTTGTCTTTGAAGGTAATCAGTTTTTCCCGTAAACAAGAAAAAGCAATTACAAGATAGTTTAGAAAATACACCACGACTTTGAGACTAAATTAATCATAGCTGTACTGCTAAAAACATTCAAAATTAGCAGAAACTGGGAAAAAAGGGAACTAATTGAAATCACCAGTTTCTAGATTTGATCCTAAATTACCCCAATTTCCTGCCGTAATATTGTCAGATTTGTTTTACACTTCAGTGTTAAATGGATTGTATCCTTTATATAAAAGTCTACAGCGTTACATACCCCAATAAAGAGATGAGTGCACACAGACTAAATATTGAACCAAACTGGAGACAGACAAATTATGAGATAGACATTTGGTCAACAGACAAAAACAATTGACCTATAAATTATATGGTTCTGCTAAGGTTATCACAGAATGGTCACAGGTTTGTATGTGGTTTTGGTATAAGCCTGTTTATATTAACAGAAGATGAAAACAGCAGCCATTGCTGCTCAACCTATTCCCATTAATTTGGTCTGTGACTCACTTCTGCTTAGAGATAAACTATTTTACAGCACCCAATTTGTGTCATTCAGGTTTTTAGGTGATAAGATTTTCTGCCATTTTACAATGTGAGTGCAGACTTTATCACAAGATACACAGAGAAGAGCTTTAATGACATATCAGATAGTTGCTCAAAGTTGACACTGTGAGCGTGCTTCAGAAGTCTAGCAAGTTTCACCATATGGTTTAACTTTTCAGCTTTTTTGATTAAAAAAAAATTGTATAATCTTGTTTCCAGTTCTGAAGGGGTAATGTTGCACAATATCACCGAAAAATATACATGGGAATGAATCGCCCAGTGGAACCTGCCAAGTCATGTCTGTTTAGCTGCTTTGTACTTACTTTCAGTTTCAACATAAACTTGGGCAGAGTCCAAAATTTATATTTTATTGATTGATAAATACCTATTAAATATCAGAAAATCTGGAACACATCAGAGTGGAGTAAAAACAAGCACACAAAATGAAATGCACTCAGTGTTTGTCAAGGCCCTCATACCAAGAAAAACAATTGAGTGCTCTCTTTACCCATAATGTCTCAATATTAGATAAACAAATTCATTAATTTTTTAGTGGCAGATTAGTGGTCTGGAGGAAAGATTTGTCTTTCAGAGCTGGGTTCAAACATTAAAAGTGCCAAGACCTGGTTTTCGTGTTAGCCAGGAAAAAGTTGGTGATGAGGGCCTGATTTTGAGTGTACTTAACATTCAGTTTCCTCTATAGATGATATCAGCTGATGAGAGGTTGCCTGGTTAGGGGTTTACCTGATGTTAAAGTAGTTGATGTGTATCTTCTTCCTACAGCCTTATAGACCAAAATAAATAATGTGGTTTTTGTGTCAAGAGGGGGGATGAATTTGGTGATAGGTCATAATACTTACTGTATAGGTCAGTTATATATGTTCCTTTCCCCTGAACTGTAGTGTTAGAACCAATTTAGGCTCGTAGGGGGGAAAAAAGAGTCATCAGATGTTTTTATTAAGGGGGCACAAGCATATAGTAGCTAAGTTTTCTATAGTACTAGACTACTAGTGTTCTATATATTGGAAAAATTACCCCCCCCCCCCCCCCCCCCCCTTTGTGGTTCCTATGGCCATGCAATTTTAGCCAAAGGATACTTGTATGTAGAATTACATTATTATCATAGTCTTTACCCTACTGGAGGTTTTGTGATCCAAACCATAAAATTAAATAGTTGGTCACACATTAAAAAATTCATAATCTTTACTCATATAATCGAACAGTCAAACAATATGATTATGAAGATGCCATGTGCTGACTCCTCCAAAATTGTGAAATTTGTAGCCTAAAGTTTACATCACAGAATGAATAGGCTGCATATGATGTTACCATGCTAGGTGACGGTTTGGTTAGTCATTTTTTACTCCTATGCCCTGTTCTTATTTATGTGCATTAAATTTAAATTTTACTTTGCATTTAGTTAATGAGAATTAAATGATGTAAATTACACAGTGTTCATATATACATATACTAGTTCAATTATTGAATTAATGCAAAGCAGTCTCCTTTTTTAAAAACTTAAATATAGTGTCCTAAGTATAATTTCATCTGAATTTTCTGAATCAGTAACTAAAATTTTGTATAATCTATTTCAGTATGCTTAATTTCATTTCCAGTAAGAAGCTATAAGTACTGATTGTTGTGTATTTTTATAAATGTGTATATATAAATCCAGAGCATAAGAAAATGGGTTTCTTTATCCGAACTGATCTAAACTGATCAAACTAAGGATATTTAAGATATATTAGGTAACACATTTATTCAATCAGTGACCCCATATTCCAATTTTCTTTGAGCATGAAAGCTTCTCTAATAGAGGAAGAAGCCATTATCATTAGAATATAAGGATAATATTCTCAGCAGCCCCAGTATATAGAGGATTATTGCTAGGTTCTGAACCTCGCCACAGTTCAGCGTAAAAACAGCCAGGCTGTTTCCTGACTAGGGGCAGGTGTTATATTTTCAGTATGGATATGTTTACACGATCTACCTGGCAGTGCATAACGATGTGAATTTATTAATAAAGCTGCACCATCATTTTTATCCTATACACATACTGTGCATGATTTCAGATTCAGAAATTTTCCATTTTCAAAACTAATGAGAAATTAAAAAAGTTCAGCAAGTTCAATGAAATAAAAATTGACATTTTTTGAAACATCTCTAATCAGATTTCTGTTTGAATTTTATTAGGACCACACAGAGTAATGCAGTCATAAATTTTAGCTTTATTTTTTTTTGTGAGAAAGATTTTTTCGGATAATTTTCTTATTTGTTGAACATGTACTTTAGAATAGTACTTGATATAGTAAATGCCTGTGGAAATCAGAAATATGAATGCAAATTTTATCCTGGTAAATGTTTTCTCTTTTTTTACAGATGCTAAAACGGAGGCTGATAAATCTAAGAAGAATCGGGACTGGGCACTCGGTGAACGCGACAAGATAGTACAGGAAAGAGAGGGGATCCGGTCCCTGTGTGAGAGCCTGAGGCACCAGAGGGATAGAGCCGTTAGCGACAAAGCTCAGGCCCTGAGGGACTATGACAACATCAAGAAAGAAAAAATGGAGGCCTGCAAAGAGCTCAAAGAAATCAGGTACATAAGTCCTTACTCCTCATAATGCAGTCATAGAATGGCATCCTAAATTACAAGCAATTATGGAGAAATTGAAAATGTGCTATGTATTGATACTGGATTTTAAATTCTCGTAGATAAAAGTGAATGAACATAATTAATTTTACATTGTGTATTGGATATGAAGGGAAGAAAAAATAAATAGACATTTGAATGAATAATCTGAATTTGCACTAATGGTTTTGGAACTGAATTCCCTTTGAGAAGGTTTGTTCGAGGAAGTAATTCTCTTGTCATTGAAATCATTGCTGTTGTTTTGAAATTTAAGTGTGTTTGTGTGCGGGCTTGTATTCTTGAGAAAATCAAACAAAACTCATTCCTTTTGTACCAGTTAGTCAAAAAGAAGTGAAAGAAATAGAAATATGTTAATTTCAAATCACATCAAAATGTCATGTTTGATTATTCATCTGATTGAGTTGCATTGATAGTTAGCTCACAACACAATTTAGGGCAATGAATGATTGGATGAGAAGAGTGCACATGACATAGAAGATAAATATGTCTGTTCACACTGTACTGCACAATGATCTGTCTGCATTACTCTGGTCTTGGTTCAGGGGCAATATCTCAGATTTTGTGAGGAGATTAAGGTGAACCTAGAGGCTGATGCAGTCACAGAGAGTGCACCAGGTTTAATGATATAGAAAACAAAGATGAGAAATCGGGAAGGAAATTTTTTGGCTTCATGAATCACAAATTTTTATTGTCAGTCTGTTTTTTGCCCGTTAATGTATATATGACAACCTTCTAAACCCCATACAGCGTCTTGATGTTACTCGAGCATTTTATTGACAGAAACTTTGCCAAGATTTTGATGCTGGAAAAATCGGCTGGATTTAGGTTTAAACCTTTTATTAAGGTGAAAAAATGGACAAGAGAGATAAGAGCACAATATTTTCATTTTTACATCATCTAAACTTTGCTGATTACTAGAGTTACTGCAGGATTAGAATTAGACCTCAGGAATTGTAAAAAGTGACCTTGAAAACTCGGAAATATTGTCAGTTTAACATTCCGAGTCAGTTTTACATTCAGAGTTGTCTGATCAATATGGATATCTAAGATTGCTACAAATTATGAATATTTTATCCGACATGATGTTGTAAGTCTGAAAGTCATAACAACCAAAAATTCTAGAGATTATTCATTTTTCATTATCTGCAGCTAATGTAATTTTGTGTGTTACGTACAGTACTGTCCATCTGTTTTGTTTAATAAAGTAAATGTAACTTGTACATTTCTTTAGATAGATGAAAAAGAATATCAAAAGAAATGTACAAGTTACATTTAATTTATTAAACAAAACAGATGGACAGTACTAGATAGATTTATTATAGATAGATAGATAGTATATTAGATAGATGAAAAAGAATATCAAAAGTCTTGAATAATTTAAATATTTAAGTTCCCAATAAATACTCACACACATTGATTGGGCTGAATTAAACAATTTTTTTATTCATAGGGAAAAATATGAGACCATAATGGAGAAAGAGGCCAGAAAGAACCAACTGAATGGTGTGGGGCACAACCACAGTCGTGACTCTGCCATTGATGCTGACTTACAGGAACTGGAGACGGAGACCGTACAGGTGGATATTGTAAGTAAAGGGGTGGAAGTAATTATTTCAGGGGTCGATTAATGACAGATGGATTTGAATATAAGGAAGTGGGGAGGGGGAACAAAGTCAAGCAGTAAAAGAGTAATTGATAATCCAGTTATAAAGTTTTAAAGAAACCTCTCCTCCTCCCATAAAATACAATGTGAAAAGTCTATCAGTTTGTGAATATCACATAAGATAGGCTTTATAGCATAAAGAAGCAGTAGAATACAAGTTGAATGTACTTTATGGGAATGAAGTGTTGATGCCTCAAATCAGTTATGTTTTGACTAGCAATTAACTCTCTACTTTGTCTTAGACTATTTTGTCTGGGAATGAAGTGCAGGAATAGTTGACCAGTTAATTTCCTTTAATTAATCAACCTACTTTACCAATTATAAGATTTTTTTGAAAGCCTGTCTTTGTAAATTCCCATGAGAATGTTGAGGTGTGATTAGCAATTAAGAATAAAAACAAGGGATTTAAAAGCAAACTCCTTGTTGAGGTTCAAGATCAAAAATTTAATGAGATACTACTTAGATTGGATAATCTACAAGAAAGATGCATGTATATCTGTGTGAACTTTGACCCCAGCTACCATTTCTCTATGTGCCAGAGCAGCTGAGGTCTACAATTAACTGAAATCTGTAACCATGATGTTCGGAGATAATAGGATTTCATGCCAGGCTCTGAAGCCATTGGTTCACCAAAACAGCTTCATGTGAAAAAAAAACTGTTTAATTCGTAAATCTAGATGCTGTAATATAAAATACTAACTTGTGCCAATTTCTGTCTGCGGGACCTGCTGTTTAATAAAGATAAAGTGATGAAACATTTTGATTTACTATTTTGTGCCTGTGCTTTTATATCTTTTAGAGCTTTGTAAACAAAGAGCATTTTTATCAGATGATTTTTTTTATTGGATTAACAGATTCAGAACAAAATCTGTAAGAATACTTTAAATATGAATTTAAGATTATGTGACCAAAGAGGAGGAAAAAAAACACTATTAAATAGTGATTAGTTGATAGTTCATGGAAAAGAGCAATTAGTTTAGATCATAGATGTTACTAAAAAAGTTCTAAACATATTTTGTTCAATATTTCAAAAAAAAAAAATAACTGTTGAAAAAAGATTAAACTCAGTGTGTGGTAATAATTTTGTGAAAATACTGTTTTAAAGAGATATTTATGTGTTAAAATTTTGTATATATAATGAATTTAATATTTTGTAAACAATTACAGAGAGGCCTGACTCCTGACAACCTCGGCTTTGACATAGTGGGAGGGAAGGATGACCCTGTGCTTCCAAATGATTACGCAGTATATGTCAACCATATTGTCAAAGGAAGTGTAGCAGACGGCAAACTCAAGTAAGCTATCACAGAAAACCAAGCTGTCATGTCCAAATTACACCTTACTTTTTCCCCTATAAAACCCTTTTTTTATTTTGAGGAATGCCTGATACATGCCGTAATGGGCTTTCACATAATTATCTCTTAAAAAAAGAATTATCACTTTCAAAGTTTGTTTATGGATCATTATTTACCTCGTAGTGTTTGTGATTTTTTTCCATGCATTTAATAATTTTTCCCTGTTGTGCAATTTCATATTATGTCATATAAAAAGAATCTCGATTTTACATTTTAATTGTGTCACAATTCACTAGACTGGAAAAAATAAATATTTCCAAGTTATGTACTAACGACAAATTTCTTAAAATCTTTTTCTAGGATCAGCGATGTGGTGTTGAAGATCAATAACATGGATGTGACAAATGTGGACAAACGAACAGTTCTACAGTCACTGAAGAATTCATCCCAAGTGTCATTGGTAAGAGATTACGAGAAATTGATATCTAGTCTTTTTTGAGACTGATTTAATGTCTAGTGACTTTTAAGGTAATAGATTTGATTGTTAATTGAGAGATTTATGTTTTTGGGTATATTTCAGCTGGTTAGAAGAAGGCGCTGTGTAACACCCAGAATTTGGCAGCCAATTCAGCTTAGTTTATCATTGGGAAAGGGTGAGTGTTAACTTCTCATTTCAAGAGCACACAAATTTTATTTTTAGCTCACCTGAGCCGAAGGCTCAAGTGAGCTTTTCTGATCACATTTTGTCCGGCGTCCGTCTGTCTGTCTGTCCGTCTGTCTGTCTGTCTGTAAACTTTTCACATTTTCGACTTCTTCTCAAGAACCGCTGGGCCAATTTCAACCAAACTTGGTACAAAGTATCCTTGGGGGAAGGGGATTCAAGTTTGTTCAAATGAAGGGCCACGCCCTCATTCAAGGGGAGATAATTGGGAATTAATGAAAATTTGGTGGCATATTTTAAAAATCTTCTTCTCAAGAACCACTGTGCCAGGAAAGATGAAACTTATGGGGAAACATCCTCAGGTAGTGTAGATTCAAGTTTGTTCAAATCATGACCCCCGGGGGTAGGGCGGGGCCAAAATGGCCGACCAAAGTTTAACATAGAAATATATAGGAAAATTCTTTAAAAATCTTCTTCTCAAGAATGACAAAGCCATAATTCATCATATTTATATGGGAGCATGCTCAGGTAGTGTAGATTCAAGTTTGTTCAAATCATGTCCCCCGGGGGTAGGGCGGGGCCAAAATGGCCAACCAAAGTTTTACATAGAAATATATAGGTAAATTCTTTAAAAATCTTCTTCTCAAGAATGACAAAGCCATAATTCATCATATTTACATGGAAGCATGTTCAGGTAGTGTAGATTCAAGTTTGTTCAAATCATGACCCCTGGGGGTAGGGCGGGGCCAAAATGGCCAACCAAAGTTTTACATAGAAATATATAGGAAAATTCTTTAAAAATCTTCTTCTCAAGAATGACAAAGCCATAATTCATCATATTTATATGGGAGCATGCTCAGGTAGTGTAGATTCAAGTTTGTTAAAATCATGTCCCCCGGGGGTAGGGCGGGGCCAAAATGGCCGACCAAAGTTTAACATAGAAATATATAGGAAAATTCTTTAAAAATCTTCTTCTCAAGAATGACAAAGCCATAATTCATCATATTTACATGGAAGCATGTTCAGGTAGTGTAGATTCAAGTTTGTTCAAATCATGACCCCTGGGGGTAGGGCGGGGCCAAAATGGCCAACCAAAGTTTTACATAGAAATATATAGGAAAATTCTTTAAAAATCTTCTTCTCAAGAAGGACAAAGCCATAATTCATCATATATATATGGAAGCATGCTCAGGTAGTGTACGTAGTTTCAAGTTTGTTCAAATCATGACCCCCCGGGGTAGGGCGGGGCCAAAATGGCCAACCAAAATTTAACATAGAAATATATAGGAAAATTCTTTAAAAATCTTCTTCTCAAGAATGACAAAGCCATAATTCATCAAATTTATATGGGAGCATGCTCAGGTAGTGTAGATTCAAGTTTGTTAAAATCATGACCCCTAGGGGTAGGGCGGGGCCAAAATGGCTGACAAAGTTTTACATAGAAAGAGGAAATATCTTTAAACATCTTCTTCTCAAGAATGACAAAGCCATAATTCATATTTTTATGGAAGCATGCTCAAGTAGTGTAGATTCAATTTTGTTCAAATCATGACCCCATGGGGTAGGGCGGGGTCAAAATGGCTGACCAAAGTTTTTAAAGATATATATAGGAAAATTCTTTAAAAATCATTTTCTAAAAATAGCAAATCCATGATTTGTCATGGGACTACTTTTGGATTTAAACTTTACAATAGAAAGCCATTTTCTACTATTTCCTACCCTTAGTGCTCAGGTGAGCGATGTGGCCCATGGGCCTCTTGTTGCTAATGCTGATGTACAGGGTAATACTAAGAAGAGATTTCTGAATTAAGTATTTAATTTTTATACTGTTACACTGAAAATAGGAGTAGATGGCATGATGAATAATAATGTTTTGGATTTTTTGTAGATATGGGTATATTCATTGAGCAAGGATTGTACATAGCTCGTATTGTCCCTGGATCTACTATTGCCAAGGAAGGCATGCTATCCACAGGGGACAGAATCATCTGTGTAAGTAGGATACAGCAAGCAACTATTGCATTATAAATGGTAAAGGCAAATGACTTAAGAAATGTTTTTTTTTAATTTAGGAAAACATAATCCCTTAAGATACACCTAATCTATAATTCAGAAAAAGATTAACATATTGAATTCACTTCTCGGGTTCATGACACTTCGTAATTGATTTTTTCACAGGTTAACGGTACATCAGTGGAGAATCTTACTCCAGCTGAACTGATGAAGCTCCTTCAGGGATGTTCTGACCCTGTGTCCATTGAAGTGTGGAGACAGATGTCACCTTTCAACTCTGCAGGCTCCTCCCCAATCCCTGTCAATCATAAGGAAACTTGTCAGGACTCTGGTGCTCAGCTCTCACAAGCATTCACAAAAAATGAGGACTTAAAACATAATGTATGGGACGGAAGTGATACATTGGAGAATCCCAAAAATTCTGGCAAGGTCAAAACCAGCAGTTCTCAAACAGACAATTTGAACAGTAGTCCAGGATCAAATGACTGGACTGTGAAGGGCTCCAAAAGTGAAAAAGATCTGGACAACCATAAATCTAAAAATAGTCACAGACTTGAAAAAGCTCTTGGAAAGATTTTTAAGCCCAAATCGAAACACCATGATCGACACGACCATGATGACATAAGTAAAAGACATACTTCTACTAGACCTACTTCAACCATAAATGACAATGTGCTTCTTGAATTCAGCTTGGCAGACCAAAATGGAAATCATGGAACAGGACACAGAAAAAATGTTCAAAAACGTGAATTTGACAATGAAAACAGTGGAACGTGGCCAAAATGTTACAAAATGCAGCCAATGAAACAAGGGACTGTTATGATGCCCTCACCACAGAAGTACCCAGAGAGACCATCAATAACAAACTTCTTCATAAAGGGGCCTGAGAAAATCCCCCCCACTCCCCCCGAGAGGACCGAGGCTTCACATATAGCAGTGAAACAGAGTCCTCATCACAGTCCACAGAGCAGTGACTCTACAATCAAACAGTCCAACTCCCCAATACATTCTCCCCCCATAAGTACCAAATCAGCGTCATATCTACACAGTAATAACTCCAGTTTACATCCCAATCCCGCTCCTTTTGTGTTTAATCCTGACAATGCCATTCCAAATAACTATGGTGTTAAGCACCTACCACCTAAGACAAAGAAACGCCCTCCCTCTAGTCACCATAACCATTATGATGCCCCCAATATTCCTCCAAGAGAGGCATGGGAGCTTAGTAGAGCACGAAATCGCACGAGATCTGCAGAAAAGGACAGGCCACATTGGCACAGTGCTAACTTGTCTCCGTTCAATCCTTCTAGTCAGTTTCATTCCTCTAATGACTCCTCTGTGAGTGGGACAGGACTGCCTACAGGAGAATACCAGCCCGGGCAGTCCATGTTTCCAAGTGATTTCTCAGCATTTAATTCTCCACCACCATTTCATGAAAGGCCCATTGGACATGGCTACAGAATGTCACATAACAGGTAAACCCTAAATTTAATTTATTTGCATTGGTTAAGATTTGAGTCCTAATGAATCATAGAAAATGAATGCAAGAAATATTATTTTAAAAAGCCAAAAGTGGAGATGTAATTTTCATTCACCATTTATATGATTATGACAATTTACGCAACATTTTAGAATTTTGAAGAGTGCCATGTATATGTATTTTTTTTTCAGTGGTGGTTCCTCTTTGGTTGTGAGACCCAACCCTCATTATAATTCAGTCCATGGCAGCCAGACAAGTGCCCCTGTGGCTGTTAGCCCCTCCTTCTCCCCGAGTTATAACTCCCCCCAGGGTTCATTTCCAGACATAGAGCCCCGGCGATCTCCCTTTGACTACTGTAATTCCCCTTGTCCTTCAGTCATTAGCTCTACCAGTGATCCGTATAGCTACATTCCAAGTAGGGCTTCATCAGAAAAAACTGTGTCAGACACAGATGGATCAGCCAAGACCCCCTACACAAAGAACAACTCCAAAAGGATCTACATACCCCCTGTGAAAACCAGCAAAAACTCCTCAGGCTCTGTAGAAGTTGGTAAGGATATCTCAGCAATTTTCATTGTTTTTTACACAGTTGCGTACAAGATGAAATACTATGTATTCTAATGTGCATGGTCTGTTCAATGTTTTTGTGTTTTTTAGTTGCAGCAAGAACTAGTCCTACATCACCTAGCTATTCAGAAGAACCAATCACAAGTTCAGAGTCTCTCCACAGCAGAAGAAGAAAGTAAGAAAGATTTTCAAACTTAAACATTTTTTCACCGACACTCGTAAGAAAAATTACTTCGATATGTTTCAATTTGGCCGGTGGATATTTACAGTTTTTTATTGATTTTCAGGCCTCTGATGGGAGAGACCAGGAAGATAAACGTAGAGAGGAACTCCCAGACGGTGGGGTTTTCTATAGGGAGTGGTCCTCAGGGGGGCGTGTTTGTCTCCTCCGTACAGGAAGACAGTCTGGCCATGGAGGCAGGGCTAGTGATCGGAGACCAACTCCTAGAGGTAAAATATCCCAAAAATATTCATTGTCATTTTAAAGTAATTCTGTAAATGTACATTTTTCCAGGGTGTCATAATTCCACAGAATCACAATTTTTGGTTTTTTTTTATATCCATGGTATTGAAGATTCAGATGTTCAGTAGATAGCTTTAGTTCAACTATATACAAGGTTGGAGTGAAGGATATAGTTTAAATGAATAAGTAAAAACTAAGTTTTAAATTAATTTTATTATCTGTCAGATTTGTGGAATAAACATGAGAACAGCCACAGAAGATATGGCAGCTAAATTCTTACGACAAACTGGGAACACCCTTAGTCTATTGGTCCAGTTTAATCCTGATGGTATGTTCAATCAATGTATCCCTTCTTAGCAATAATCTGTACAAATCTTTGTTGGTTTATGATATTTTTCTCTTTCGTAGTGGCCAGTTTATAAATGTGTAATTTGTATTGTTATTTTTTACAGAGTATAACAACAGAGGTGCTGACTCTTCAGGGGAGAGCACTGGGACTTCTCCAATGAATTCTCCAGTGTCAGACACATTTAGACCAAGCAGAAAAATTAGTTCAAAGTCCAGCACTCACATCAGAATACCCAGGTAGGTCTTTAGTAACTAAACAAAATGGGGAGAAGTGACTTTTGGTCTTGTTATTTTTTCTATTTAATTTCTAACTCTTTTGAATGAAACCTTAGTAGTTTTATGTGTGTTTGAATTGAATTTTTCACAAACATTGAATTATATAAAATTTTAGGGATGTCAACGAATATTCGAATATTCGAATATTCATTCGTTTAGTTGATATTCGAATATAAAGTTATGATTCGAATATTCGGATTTTAAGTATACAAGCATCAAAAAGAAAAAAAACTTGGCAAAAACTGAAGTTTTATCAGAAATTGAATCAAATTCTTATCGTTGACCAACAATAAGATTTTATTTAAAACAAAAATAAAAGAACTCTTCTTGGATTACCTTAAAGGTGTGAAGAGTGTATCTATTAAAAGGATAAAAATTATTCATTTGATCATTTAATTAGAGGTATAACTGTGTCCAGTACTTAGAATTAGTTTGTATTGTTGAAAGGACACATTTTTTAAGTAACACACATGGATCTCTTGTTTATGTATACATCATTTAAAATCATTATCAGGAAATTAATTAGCCTAGAGTAATTGCTTTTAATGTTTCTCCATTAGATAATTGTTCTGTGTGGTATAAATCTGTAGGGTTATCAGTGTACACTTTGGTAAGATGATTAATTAATCTGGAACTTATTAAAAGAATCTTTTGAATATTTGGGGGGAAATTTTTTTATATTATATTTTGGATGTAAACTCTTCATATATTCTGTAAAATATTTTAAGAATATACATGTAATTATAGTGCATTTACAAAACTCTACATGAAATTTAAAATAATGACATAAAACATATATTGCTTTACAAAAGAGTGAAGATGTATACATATTATAATGCAAGATGTATTTATTTTATCGAATATTCGAATATATTCGAATACTACTATCGAATATTCGAATATCAATTACTGACAATTTTGACATCCCTAAAATAAATGCATTGATTTATGATATTTATTTTTGTAGCTCTGATTTGCCGTCTGAACCATCCAGATACATTACAGCAAGGAAATCATTACCCAATGAGAACTTGGGTATTTCCATTATTGGTCAAGCCAACTTTGGAATATTTGTCAAAGAAGTCCTACCCAACAGCTGTGTGTTTGGACACGAGGGACTGAGGTGTGGAGACCAAATCCTGGAGGTGAGAGGATAACAAAACTCACTGCAGTATCTGTAAATATTTTATTTTTGTAAAAGGGATTGGATACACAAACTGCTATGAATGGAAAGTTATTGTACCATATTTTCCCTTTTTTGCAGTACAACAATTTGGATTTTTTAACAATTACCCTGGAAAAGGCTTCAACAGAACTGAACAAACCCTGTGCTTTTGTTAGAATGCAAGCACAGTATAATCCTGCAAGTGAGTATTAATTGAGGGAAGAATAAAAATGTACTTTTTAATACAAAAGGTTTTAAAAAAAAAAGGAAACTTTATTTACAAAAAGCTTCTTGGTGTTCACACAAACATCTCAACAATGAAAGATATTTATAAGAAAGTAAGGTGTCGGAAAAATTTAGTATTGGATCTACAGAATGAACACAGTTTTGTTTAATTTTGTAGAATACAGGCAGTTGTGTAACCAGTTTAGCAGCGAGTCTTTTTATGTGAAGGCTCACTTTGACCACAAGCCGACTGGAGAGGGTGAGCTGGGCTTCAGGAGGGACGACATCATGCTGATCGAGAACACGCTGTACGACGGGAAACCCGACAACTGGTTTGCCTGGTTAGTGGATGATGACGGCCATAAACTGAAATGTAAAGGAATCATTCCAAGTCAGGACAAGTAAGCACTGCTTTATTGGAGATTAATTTAATATTTTTGACATGTAGCATATAAATACTTTTGGCATCGAATTTAAAAATGTTTTCATTTACCAAGGTGGTGATCTACTCTCCTCTTTTCAAGTGAAAAGATTAGAGGAGGAGAGAAGATGGTCACCCTTGGCTAGTGAAGATGATTTTACTAGCATTTCATGAAGGAAGTTAATGCGTTATTCTGTAAAAAACTAGTTTGTTTAGTATATATATTTTGTACTTGTCATTGTTTCCTTAGTTGTAATAAAACCTTATCTTTATTAGGCTAGAGATGGAGCTGAGGCGGAGCTATTCAGAGAGCCATAGTCTCCATGATTCGGAGGAAATCCGCGGATCTACCAGACGGATGTCCGGATCAGCCCGGAGTAGTTTCTTCAGAAGGAAGGCCAAGCACAAGAGGAATAACTCCAAAGACAGTCGTGAATTCAATTCATTCTCGGAGACGTCACTCACCAGCGATTCTGTGCCCGTCCTTGAAGGTAGGAAGAGACCCAATCAGTTTTAATACTTCTTCTCCGTTCATACAGATCCCATGTATTAAGTTTGTGGAATTTTTTATGTGTGCAATAATTTGTTTACTTTATGGAAAAATAGATTTAAGTCTCTCCATCCCTTTTGTTTTATAGATCTGGCATTTAACAAATACACAAAGGTGGAGAGGATGGAATGTGAGTACATTTTAAAACTTTGTATTCTCTTTTAAAATAAAGTAATGTTTGGATTTCGGAAAGTGATACTTCATTAATAGAGAATGTTATCATCAGTGGAAAAAGCCCAAGATTCTATTACTTAAGGTCTTTTCACCCTCACAGTTTTAATGGTTTAAAGTATAAAAATTTTATATATTTATCTTTAATAAAGTTTAAATTTACCAATTATTGCCAACAATGTGTAGGTCGCCATCTTATTTAAGATGGGAGACGTAAATAAACAGAAGAATATGTCAGCATAATAAATCATACATTTTTTGTAAACAGTATGATCATAAATATGTAAAAACTGATTCAGATGCATAATTCTGATGCTGAAAGTTCCTAAATACTTGCTACTTATAAGATACTTTTGAATTGTAAATATCAGGGAAACTATTTACACTAGAAGTACAATATAGAAAATGTTTGAATGAAGATACCAGAGCAGGAGTTATTGCCCTTGTCAACATTTTTAAAGATTGAATTTTTGATTAAATAAAGAAAATATGCATTTTTAAAATTCTTTTACTTAACAATATTTATCATTACACCAATGGATAATCATTCTTCAAAAATATATTGTTCTGTTTGATATGAATTTAATTTAATAACATTTTTTGCAAAAACCTGTGACATCATAGGAGGGTGGAATTACCCAAAATTCTATTACTTATTAAATGTATGTATCTAACTTAATTTGAGTATTTACGTGCCTCATTATGATTTGCCACAGATAAGGATACCAGACCAGTGATTCTGTTAGCTCCATTGGCCGATTCCCTCATTAAGAAACTGGTGGCTGAGTCTCCAGACAAGTACAGCACTGGGCAGCCAGGTAAGATGTAAAAAACTACTGAAGCCATTTATTTACCTATATTCAAATAAATAAATTAACATTAAAAAAATGTGTTTTTCACCTATAATGTAATAAGCTTAGGTAAACCTTGAGCCATTCCAACTCTGAAAATCCTTCAGATTTTAGCATGGTACAGAAATCATTTTGAACTTTGCTTGCATGTTCATGTATCTAATATGTATGTAATTTATCTCTGTTTCCTGCAGCTGTTATGCCGCAGACTAAGCCGGTGATGGAACAAGGTCTGGCAGATGGTATTTATATCGACTACTGGCAGGAAGAGGACAAGTTCCAGTGTATCAGAACCGCGGCCATCAAAGAAATCTGTGATCAGGTCTGTTGACACAGGAATACCCACTGTCTGACATATATGTCTGTGTAAATCTCTGGACTTAAAGATTTAGGAGGAGTGGTTATTGGATAGATTTATTCACAAAAAGATTTCTGAATATGTTGAAATTTTACTAAAATAATGAGCCTGACATTTTTTGTATAGGGTAAGCACTGTCTGTTGAACATCAGTCCTTCAGCCATTGAACGTCTCCATAGATTACAGATCTACCCCATTGTTGTGTTCGCCAGACACAGATCACATAAACAGCTTAGGTAAGGAGGTTCTGATATACAATATTAGGTCTTTTCTACATGTACAGAATAAATCTTGGATGTATAAATTCTCATTTTGTCCATTGAATGAGCATGCAGATTATTATGTGGAAAGTTGGTCAGTGTAAACAATATTTTTGTGTGACATGAAGAAAGCTGACCAAATTTAACTTACTTTGAGTATTTACAAACGTTTGAGGATTCCATTTTACTGAGTGATCATGATTTTACTTTACAGGGAGATCACTGATCCCCAATTCCATTCCCAGAAACTCAGCGCTAAATCGGCCAAGGATCTGTATGATAAATTCCAGAGACTAGAGAAGGATTATCAGCACCAGTTCTCAGGTAGGCCAGAAAATCTAGAAAAAAATCATTGAAGCTTTGATATATGGAGTACATGTCTGGAAGAATCTTATTAAAGTCATTGCAGAATTGCTATTATATTCATGAAAAAATTGTGCATGTATATTGCAAATGATGCATTTTTATGTTGAAAACTAAGTTATGTGTATGTTTGTTTTGCAGCTATAATTCAAGGTGGCAATTTGGCAGAAATGCACCAGCAAGTTAAGACTGTGATAGCAAATGAACAGAAAAAGGCCATCTGGGTTCCCGTTTGTCCCCGAGTGTGAAAGGGGGCATCTACAGGTCAACATAGATCTGTCTGTAAACCTTAAACCAAGGAACTGTTTTGTCTGAGAGTGTCATCAGACATGTTCAGAAGATTCAGATTCATTCATTATGTTGTACTTATGTGAGGTCTGTTAATATTCTAGTCTTTAACAATACAAGGATTTTTACCAAATAACACTTACATACTATATTGTATGGCTGTCTCATAGGAGAAGGAGCAAAGAACTTGATTGGATTCAGCAGTGTGCAAGTCTTTGTTTAGTATATAATTATTATTTTTCATTCCTTTTCATGTTTTTAAGGATCATGATGAAAATTGTCCATAAATATTTACGTCTTGTTTAATTCTGTGATAACTGATGTCTACGGACACACTTTGGTGTTGTGACCTAGTTTCTGTATTTAGTGGTGCATGAGCAAAAATAGTGCATTATTAATAAGAAATTTTGCTGTGTTTCTTAAAAGATTTTTTTTATTCATTTTTTTAAGTGTAGCTTTGGAAGATTTATTTTTTTGTTCTGCTTTTATTAATATGTTGGCATTGACACAAACCCATCTCGGGTTCATGGCAACCTGCTGTAAAAAGTGTTTATAGTAATAATCCATTCCAGTCCTTGATAACAATAACTAAGACCAAAACAAAAGCTAAATCAAATTTAAATTTTCAATAGAAAAAAAAATAAATATATGTTGAAAACAGGTCATAGCTGAACAAAACTATTATTCCTAGAATTAGTTTCATGAATTTGGTTTTTGTGTAAATTGGGTAGGGAGAGGAATAATTATTGGGGGCTTTATGAAGTTCTTGGTCATACATACACATTTTATCATGAATTTTACACAGTATAACTGTTCATACTTTGATCTCAAACAGCAGGCGGCTAGTGGGTCAGAATTAGCTTCCTTTATTTTAAATGTTAAATGTTGTGTGCAGTTTTCTCTGAGGCATTCAGTTTATTTTAGTTGTGAAGATCTTTTATTATTTTATTTGATGTAAATTATCAGCAAAAATAGTTGGTATGAGAAGAAATGGGTGAAGTCACTATGATTTTTTTTTTGCATAATTTGTTATATTTCAGTATAGATTTACATAAAATTATTTGACAGTGTTTTATAAATGTATTTAATGTAACAAAGTTGTGATCTAATTTCAGATTTTATCTACTGGTTTTGTAGATATTTTGTTTTTATTAGGCACATCTTTTTTCAGATTCAGAATTGCTTACTTGTTTGTTATTTTTTTTTCGGTAGTTTGCTTATTTTCGTAAACAGTGAAGTCAGCAATTCATAGAATAGCAAGGGCATAGATACCTGGGTAAAAAGATGGTAAATAACTTTATGTACATTCAAATTCCTGTTATAGTTAATCAGGGACATTGCACTATAGAAAATGAGAAATAAAAATTGGGAAATGCAGTGTGTTTTTGTTGTAGTTTAGAGGAAAATAGTTTGTCTTAGATTAGGGGCTACTAATAAAAAATTAAACGATTTAGTCCAACAGACAGGCATTGGGAAAAAAAAGACTTAATTTATTAAATCCATTGTCATAAGCAATAGGCAGATGATTCTTACCCTGTGTGTAATCTTAAATTACGGACCATAACTTTGTGTACATTTTGACATGTATATAGAAACAAGAGGCCCATGTGCCTTATAGGTCACCTGAGCACCATAAAACAACTTTCTAACCATTGAATTTGGTTCATGTTTTAAATTGGAGACCATGAAATTCACAATTTTGAAAGAGGCACCAGTGCTCATTATAACTACACACTTAACATGCTTAGTTTGGTTACTTAATACCCATAGGCAGAGTAGGGGAACAAAAATGCATTTCAACTAATCAGTATTATTCAACAGTAATCAGTAATGCCCCAATCCCACAGGAACACCTGACCCTGGAGCCACACATTTCACAATTTTGGAAAAGGCATCTTCGCTCATCATAAACTTTTTATTAATACCAAGGATGTACTTTGTATGTTTAGTACCCAGGAGCAGAGATTTTCAAATAATTAATGCATTTTCACAATATAATCAATAGAGCCCCACCCTAACACCAGAACCACTGACCCTTGTACCATGAAGTACTCAGGTGACCTACTGATATGTGTTTTTGTCCTTTGTCGTATGTAAACTTTTGAACAATTTTTGCTTCTTTTCTGGAACCACTCAACCAGTTTCAACCAAATTTGGCATTTATCATCTAGGGGTGAAGTGGAGTAAAAATTGTGAAAATCATGACCCCCAGGGCCTGAGGGGTGGGGTTAAAACCATCAAAATTAATGCTTCCTTTAAAAAATCTTTTACTCCTGGACATGAATTAGTAAAACTGTTGGCATTGTAATAAGCATTGAGCTTTCTACCAAATTTTGAAATTCATGGCCCCTGGGTCGGGAGTTCTGGGGCTAGGGCTCTTATGATGATATAGTGAAGATAGATTAATTCTTTAAAAATCTTCTCTGCTCCTGGGTATTTAGCCAATGAACTAAGTTCATACAGTGTAGTTATGATAAAAAAGAATTGTGAATTTCATGGCCCCTGGGCCAGGGATTCTGGATTTAGGGCAGGGCTCTTATGGTTAAATAGTGAAAATACATTAATTCTTTGAAAATCTCCTCTGCTCCTGGATATTAATAGGTGAATGAAATACATAGTAATGATAAAGAAGAGTGCCTTTTCCAAAAATGTGAAGTTCATGGCCCCAGTGTAAGGGGTTCTGGTGTAAGGACGAGTGTGATTTTTATGTCTCACTTATATGATACTCAAGAGCATGCACCAAGAATCATTAGTTTTGGGACCGAGACAGGCTCCAAAAAGAAAACTTGATGTCAAAGAGATTTCAACAACCTCCTTTAAAGTTATCATTTCGTAAGTTCTATCACCGTAATAATGACCACCTCATCCTACCTCTGAAATTTCTTAAGGTTCGTGCAAATATACAAGACAGGCGCGTAGCTGCCTATACGCAAGTGCGTACACATCATTAAAAAAAAAAGAAAAAAAGAAAGAGATTTATTCGGAGAAAAAGAGACACAGCCACTATACATGTTTCAAATTATTTTGCGTCTCATTTCGAATTTTGATTAGCATGTCTGTACTTTTATAACATTGGCGTCGGAAGCAAATTGAAAGTAGGGGGGGGGGGCTAAGTGTAATAAAAAAATTTTTGTACCTTAAAAAAAAAACTGACAAGCAAAAAAAAAAAAAAGGGAAATGCCCATTTCCCAAACACGAAAATCCTATTTCGTGGGGGGAGGGGGGGGGGGGGTGTAGGTTCGAACTTCAGTACCAAAATTTTTTTCCACTCACCACCACTTTCCCCATTTCTAACCTGTGGAAAGTCGGGGAGCTAAACCTACGAAGATATGTTCAATATCTATACTAAGTATATATTTGGAAAAAAAGAGAGGGGCTAAGCCCCCCCCTTGCCTCCCCCCGGTTCCGACGCCTGTGTATAAAATCAATTCCAAAAACATCTTCCAAAATTCTTGAGGAAGAACATATTGTTGAACCAAAATGTCAACTGTTAATCCGCGTAATCCTGATTATTCGGACAAATATTTGATGAAGGAAAGCGATCTGAAGGACAATGATCTAAAGAAAAAGTTTCATGGGTCTTAAGCTTGGACGGCTATACAAGATTTTTAATTTGCATTCTCACATTGTTTAAGCTATCAGAATATAAAGGTAACCAAAAGACAACCCCCCCCATAACCCCGTTTAAATTTTGAATTATTTAAACTCCAGTGATAACGATATTGAAATTACTTCTCTGTTTTATCTTGACACACTAACTTGGAAACTTTTTCCAATACCAATATATCCGTAAATTAATTTGATTAAATTATCGTTCTCTTCCTGAAGTTGTCACCCGCGTGGCGCAGTGGTAAGAGCGTGCGTATGCTATAGAGTCGCGATGTAAGGAGTCAATCCTTACGCCGCGGGTTCGAATCCCACTGTGGGACGTGGAGACCGGTCCTTCGGATGAGACCGTATAAACCGAGGTCCCGTGTCGCAGTAGGTGCTGGCACGAAAAAGAACCCTCCCTGCTCAATGGCCCAGAGTGCCGAGTATAGGTCAAATTTTGAAGCTTTCCACCGGCAAGTGGTGGTGTCTCCATATGAGTGAAAACTTCTCGAGAGGGACGGTAAACAATATACAATCAATCAATCAATCTCTTCCTGAAGTATCCATGGAAGCATGCATTAACTTACCTAAGTATTTGCTCGAGAAAAGAGATGTAGCGCACAGGCACCTGACGTTACTTATTTTTCTTTTAATTTAAAAAAAATTATTAAAAGAAAAATAAGTAACTTCAGGTAACTTCAGGTACCTGTGATGTAGCGTGATTTCTTTTGCGGGAAAATGACTGAAAAATTTCGTAATATCCAGGTCTGGAGCTTCCGGGGGCCCCTAACAACAGGGATTCGCCCTGGACCCACTGGGGGCCTCAGGGCGGCCCCCAGACCCCCGACTGTTTACACTTCATTGACCGTACACTTCATTTCGATGTTGACTACGCGCCTGCAAGACACCCCCTTCCCCCAACTATATGAAAAAAAAAATCAGATGACTATTGTGAATATTTATGAGGAATTCTAGGAACCATAATCATCTAGAATAAAAAAATTTAAGTTAATTATTAATTTTATTTCTACATTTAACAAAGAATTAGATTACATTGTACCGGTAATTCTATTAACAAAAATTAAGAAAATCAAAAAGAGTATATATTTAAACAGCAATTTACTTTAAAAGGGAATTAGGACTTTTTAATATTCCTTTTAAGAAGTTTTACCATAAAAATATTTTATTCAAAAGATCAGTTTACCTTTCTTAAATAATGTTTATGAGATCAAGGGGGGGGGGGGGGGGGGTATAATATCATTGTAATTGAAAAGTACAATGTAATTGTAAATTACATTAATTTATATACAATGTAACTTTCAATTACTAGTACATCGAAATTTGTAATTAATTACAATAAATAATTTACCATTACAAATTACCATTACCCCTTCCCTGTCTTTAACCCCATTTGAACCCAAGGTTCTGCTCATGCCCCCCCCCCCCCCCAAAAAAAATCATCTGGCAATGCAAACAAAAAAAAAAATGAAATGGCTACTGCGTAAAATATATGAGTTCTGGAAATCATGATTTTATAAATGAAGACTTTTTTGACACCGAAGTAACTCCGGGGTTGAAAAAAATTCCAAAACCAAAATGCACTTCAGGACAAACCGAGCATCTTGAAAAAGATGTCATGACTTGCTTGTTAATGAAAGAGGACTTCTGGAAACCAGAACTTACGACAAAGACCAAAAACTTCGATTTATCGTAAGTTTTGCAAAATAAATTTTCTGTTTAAAATAGCCAGTGTTAAAATATCTTAACTACATTCCCTTCAAAAACATAATAACCAATTGTTTTAAATTCGAAAGTTATACACTGAATTTAATTTGGGTTTTTTGTATAATGGGCCCTTGCCATGGTTTCTGTATAATGAAAAGCGTGACATTTTCCCAGGTTTTTAAAATTAGCAAAAAAAAATACTCATAAAAGTAACTGAATCCACAAAGTTAACCATATTATTGAAAATTGTTAAATCTCCTATATTTTTGCAGAAAAAGCGAATTCGAATATTAGCAATGCATTTTCTAATTGCAAATTGATCAACAAATATATTTTAGGTTAAAAAATGATACAATTAGGTATCAAGGCATTCAGAGAATTTGTCATGATTTTTATACTTATTTGGTATTTTTTATATTCTATTTCCATTACATATTCTAGAATACATAGTGTAAAAGGCCTTTGCTATCATTGCCAGACACCACAAATCACTTCACATTTCATATCATGCTAATAATGAAAAGCTGTATTAATTTTTTCTCCTTTTATGTACAAATGTCAACTTTTATAAGAAAAGACTTCAAAAGACATTGAATCTAATAAAGATGAATAAAATGAAAATTGTTGCATAAAAAAATTTCATTTTCCTTATTTTGATGCATTTCATCCTAGCTGAGGGGGAAACCTTATTGCACATCTAAGGGGGCACCATACATTACCTTATGAATTACTAGATGTTTGTAATAGCGTCGTTTTTAGAGCCCTATGTGATCCAAAGGATTTAAATTTGAAACGCTTAAACATCTACAGGAAGCCATTAATCATATTCCAAAGGTGATTTGGCTATAAAATATAACTGTTTAATAGAAACTGAGAGAGGACTAAGCTGGATTTAGAAGAGGAAGGGGATGGATAGCCCAAATTTTTGACATTCGTAACATTATTTAACAGTGTATAGGATGGCAAATGCCACTGTATATCAATTTTATTGATTTTAAGAAAGCTTTTGACAGTGTGTGCACAGGGAAACACTTTGGAAAATAGTAAGATCATATTGAATACCAGCAAAGATCTGCAACATCACGAAAACATTTTACTTAAGCTCCGAATATAATGTCATCCTGGAAAATGGAATATCGGACTCTTTCAGTGTAAAATCTGGAGCAAGGCAAGGATGCATACAACTAGTATCACTAATTCTCTTCCTAAAGGTCATTGATTGGATCCAAAGAAAAACCACACTTATGACAAAAAGAAGGGTATCCAATGGACAATGTTCAGTCACCTAGAAGATCTGGACTTTTCAGACAATCTGGCAGAAATATCAGGAAGCAAGAAAAGACTGATAAATTAAACTCCTTTGCCAAACGAACTGGGCTTAACATCATTGCTAAGAAGACCAAGGTAATGACAATCAATGCACCAGTAGAACCTGTCACATTAAATGGAGAGCCGCTAGAGGAAGCTGAGGACTTGACCTACCTTGGCAGCATCCTAAGTAAAGGCAACGGCACTGGTAAAGACATAAAAGAACGTCTCAGAAAAACACGGACAGCATTTGCCCAACTTCAGTCCATCTGGAAGTCCAACAACTACAGTCTGAGAACCAAACTCTAGCTTTACAATAGCAATGTTAAATCAGTTTTCCTATATGGGTCTGAATGCTGGCGTGTTGTCGACAGTGACATAAGAAAAGTAGAGGCATTCCACAACAACTGTCTCCGAAAAATTCACCGTATCTTCTGGCCAAACAAGATCTATAACAGAGACCTACACAAGAAAAAAAAAGCAGGAGCATAACAACATAAATCAAGCAAAGAAGATTGAGATGGCTGGGACGTGTGATGAGAAGGTCACAGAGCAGAATACCCAAAACAGCCCTACAATGGACACCTTCGGTAAAGAGGAAGCGAGGTAGACCACGGACAACTTGGAGAAGAACCATAACATCAGAGCTAGAGGAAACGGGCTACTCGTGGGACAGGCACAGTATGTGGCAAAGGACAGAGGAAGATGGAGACAGCTTGTTGAAGCCTTATGTCCCATCAAGGACGATGAGGATAAGCAAGTAAGTAAGTAAGTAAAATATAACAGGAGTTTTTGGAATCAAGTCTTTGTTGCAAAATGTTTTACATGTAACTCCCATTTAACTGCCAGGACATGAAAATGAAGACGCAGAAACCCTAACGCACATCCACATAACACATCTATCATATCCTAAAATACCGGTATACTGGACAAAATATTTTAGGGATCATATTTTTACACAAGAAAAATATTTCTATACCTATGAATTTATGTGACAACAATGCTTTAGTAGTTTTAGAAATATGTCATTCACACGATTCTATACTTGAGTAACACGTTTGTTTGATGAATTTTGCTGTGTAGCTCAAGAAAGTATGCGGGGTTAAAAAGTAGGTAAAAGAATGGGATCATAGAAGTATCAAAGTGGGTTTAACTTAGTGAACATAAGAAATTTTCAGTTTTTCTGGCCAGAACTGGTAATAAGACGCCATGAATAGAAATATATGAGCATGAACGGATGTTCCGGGACAGTAGGGATGCTGGAAGGTGGCAAAACACAATGCACATTGGAGAAAAATGTCATGTTTCCCAAAGCATAATTACCTGTTCATGGAACCGCTATTTATAGGCAAGACATTGTAAAAGAAGTCTAAAATCGGGATTTCCAAGGTGTTAGACAATCCGTGAGGACCGTAATTAGGCCGATGTTGCAGAGAGGCACCGCTTCCAAAGCGCTCTTAAGCTTAATACTAAGCTTCATAAAGCAACAATTAGACATATTTCTACTCAAACAGTTCGAGATAGACTTCATGAAGCAAATCTCGAGTCTTGCCAACCAGCTATTCGTCCTGTATTAAAATTAGAGTATCGCAGAAATCGAATACAGTGGGCAAAAGAACACAGACATTGACAATAACGGCGTTTGCGTTCTGTTACTTCTCAGACGAGAAGCGATTTTGTTTTGACTGCCATGGTGGCAGAAGACGTCTTTGGAGAGCAAAGGGGGAATCATATATGCCGATTGTTTCATTTACGAGCACCAAAGATTAAATGGAGGTTCGGCGATGACTTGGGCAGTCAAAGGTATTGACTGTAAAAACTGATCTTCTCAAATATATATTATTGAAGGCTATCCTGACACTTTCCACAGATACGTCTTAGTATAGGTTAAAAATATTTTTCAGCTGGAAAAAAATTGTTAGGCCCATTGAAGTTCCCCCCCCCCCCCCCCCCCCCCACACACACACACACACACGGTACTCTGGGGGAGGATTTCTTTTTTTTTCTTTTTTTTCTTTTTTTTTTATTGTCAGTTTTTTTTTTGAAGGTACAAAATTTTTTTTTTTTTTAATGCCCCCCCCTCCACTTTCAATGCCCGACCTCCGAATGTGTAAAAACTGATCTTCTCATTATTGAAGGCTACCTGACAGGTTTAAAATACCGGGATGATATTTTTTAGCTTATTGTTAGGCCCATTGCAGGTACTCTGGGGGAGGATATTTAACTATTGAGCTGAAATACGTTAATGGAAAGAATGTCGACCTCACAGAGCATGTAAACAATATTGGAAAGTGAAACAGTGAAGTCGTTCATCAGACCTGAACCCAATATTGAACGAGCTGAAATACGTTGCTAAAGAATGTTCAATATTGGACTCTGTGAGGTCGAGCATTATCGTCCATTAAGATGAAATTCTTAAGGGCATGATTCTATTGATAATATGATTATAATGCACTTATTCTTTGAAAATCTGTGCTCTATATTCGGTACCTAAGGTCACTGAGTAGCGAAGGATCTTTTTCGTGCAAGCACCACCTTTGGCACAGGACCTCGGTTTGTACGGTCTCATTCGAAAAACAATTAATATTACTTGCTTCTCGAAGAGAATGCATTTATTAGAACCCTCGAATCAAATGCTGTCTTTGACTAGATAAACCGAGGTTCAATGTTCCAGTGGGTGCTGGCACGAAAATAATCCGTCACTGCTCAAATGCCCTGAGTGCCGAGTATAAGTTTATACTTGCAACAACCCTCCACTGGCAAATGGTTGGCTTCTCAATATGAGTGGAAGATTCTCGAAAGGGATGTTAAACAAACAAACAAAACAATTCATTATATTATATAATATATTATATTATATACACTGTGTAAAATATAATTTGTTGACCTTGTATGGCTGTGCTTTCAGTTGACTTTACGTCTTTAACACATGTTTTATGTCTTTTTCCGTTATGTACAAATACTCGTCTATTTCCCGAGAAATATCAGTACTGTAAAATAAAAATGTCGTAGAGCTATAAATTTTAACAGTAATTGGATTGATTGATAGATTGCTGTTGATGTCACTTAAAGATTATACATATTTCATTCATATGAAACGTCTACTCATCGTCTCAAATGGAAACTTTAGCAAAGTTGAGCAAATGAGAAGCCAACACCTGTCGTGAAACAGTTTATTTTTCTCCGGAAGAACTGTTGATACAGTTATTCTGTGTATAATATCAGTCTGAGGATAAAAAGCGTCGTACAGGGATTTCTGTTTAAAAGTATTCCCCTGTATAGTATTTTTCATTGAATACATAGTAGCTTCTGAGTTGCTAAGACAGATGTTTTTAACAAGGACTGTTAATAAAATCCACCTCTTGTTACGAAAGGAAGGGGTGTATCACCCTCATATTTTTACCTCGGAAATAGCGGTCTTTTTGCCTCAAAATGTTGACTACCATTCTCATTTATGCTAAAGTATTGAATAAAACTCCTTGGTAATGAATTTTTTGCCGTAATTTCTACAATCATTTTTCTTACCCTGGGATGTTTTAGTCAAATGGTACCGTAAATTAAATCGTTTATATGAAGAAGCACAGAAGAATTTACATGTATATTGCATTGTGCCTGTAATAAGAAAACAAATGTTAAATACATGTATTGATATTATCCACCACAAAACTAAATAATATAATATATTTGATAGACTTTTTAATTTTTTTTATTTATATCAATATTGGTTTGGGACATTTGTTATTTAATGCGTATATAAAGTATTTCCATTCGAACATGCAATTAAAATTTATTCGACAAGCTGTTGGACTCAAGATCTTTTATCATCTTGACTGAACGCATGGAACTATCAATCAAGGGGGAGAATCAATGCGTTAATTATCTTTTCCTTTTTATTACCCACAGTGCTTCTATAAAATTTCTTCGAACTGTACAAACTGACATACGAGGGCCGTTCAAAAATTACGCGGACTTGTTGCCCAGAAAAAATATTTGACGACATAATTGGGCAAAATATCACACATAATATAAAAGAATCTTTACTTATATGGTCTTCAAAATTTCATATCAAAATGTTGTAAATTGGTATCAATTTTGAATGATTTATCAGGGCATATCATTGAGTCACTGAGCAACAAAATCTTCGACGTCACAGGCATTATAAAAAAATATGTGATTGAGCTTTCATTTTCTCAACATTTTCCCAAGAGTTCCTGTACAGTTTTAGTTACCTTATCTACTCAACATCCAAACACCATTTCTTGTCGAGCTTAAAATCTATTAAACAAGTAAAGAATATTCTTTTTTGTTTTAAAACCGAAAACTGCAAGTATTTATGAGATATAGTGTGAGATTGGTGACTCTCAATCACGTTCTTTACAGTCTTGATAAAGTTTTCGTCGACAATCCTCTTCCCGTCCTCTCGTATAGCCTTTTTACAGAGGTCTAACAGTCTAAAATTTCATTTTGCTATTTGTGGACGAATGTCATTAATACCCTAGTTTAATACATATGTTATTATGCATATTTTGAATCTATGTTGGCGATATATTGAGCATTACACATAATTTAGCAAAAGTGTGGTGCGCCGTCAATTCAGGAGATGTCATTTTCACAGTCGTTTTCACGGGAATCGCATCGGAAAAAATCACTATATTTCTGTTAGTACTTCAAACATCATGTCAAAAATCTAAATACATAATAATAGAATAATAGAGTTAAATTTTGGATTCCGCATGCTTTTCTTCAATTTTTTTTGTCGTGCTCCTCACCTCTCCATCAGCGATATCAACATACCGATAATTTTCGTAGAGTTTTTTTGAAATACGGAAATTTTGCCCAAAGTTCATTGGAATCTTTAAAATACATATTTCTGTGAAATTTCATAACTATATGACGTCTGTAAGAGTAAATAATAACACAGTCCGCGTAAGTTTTGAACGGCCCTCGTATATACACAAATTAAGGTGCACGTGATTTCATCGCTTTTGCACTTCTGAAAGTAATCTCTCCCTACCATCTAACTAGCCGATAAACAATAGTTAAAGCTGCATCTGATTTCTGGAGTCTTATCTTTGCTTTAAGATAAAGAAATAGTTTTCCAAGATCTTCAAAAAGCGTTTAGTAGACCAATCACTCATTATACAATATGATAAACTACACGTATTCTGTAAGTAATATAACCTTTAGTTTATAAAGAAATCCACAATTCTTCTTCTTCATGAAAGCTCAATTATTTATTGAGGCTTTTGACATACGAGTTAACTCTTCTTCTTCTTTTCGTAAAAAAAACAACACCAGATAAATAATAAATACAATAGCTTTAATGTCTATGTCACAAAACACAACAGAAACCAAAAAAATAAAATTCGGTGTTTCATTGTGCTATTACATCGAGTACACACAAACCTAGATAAATGATGCTGTACTCAAATAAATAAGACTCTTAGATAAAATGAACAATGTATATAAATAAACAAATTGCACGTTCACAGAAGGTCCACCCTAAGAACTATATAATTACTTTATCTTCCATTCTTTCCAATGATAAACGTAAAAATGTCCATTTTTAAGATGGAGGCGCAATCAATTGCTAAAAGCTACAGATTATTGCACAATTCCGGCACATTCATTTAATAGCTGTCATTAATATCAAAAGAGGGTGTGACAGAGCGATAAGAAGAAGATGCGCGCACACGTGGTGACAGAAGATTTGGGTTCGAACTTGGCCCCTGAAATAGATAAATAAATAGCATGAAAAATGTAATAGTAGCAGAAACTATTTTACGCACTGAAAAAGTTAATGTGCAAACACATGTCTTATACAGTTATATTTTAAAACCATTCAACGCCAACAAACAGTATTGTATTCAATGAGGTTTTTTTTATTATTAATTCAAAACTGTTTTCACAACATAGGAAGAGAGGCACATGCTCAAATGTCAAACAGAATTTTATTTCACTTGATGTGTGCATGTACAAAAGTAATTTGTTTTAAATCTTTTTACGTAACCAAATTCAAAAAATTAACTTTAAAGAGAAAAACAACAATTAAAACCATGCTTCAGCATGAACATGTTATAAGCATGAAGATGGAGTAGATTTATGATAAGGAACGCCATGTTGTTGTGAGGCGGAAATGAACTCATGGAGGTCAAAAAACAACCAACCAATCAACAAATGGAAAACTTACGATTACTCGACAGCCTGTCTGGTCTGTGAAGGAGGAGGATAAAATATATACTTGGTAAGGATATTTTGTTTATAGAATGAAAAGAATTTTATTGTTCTCGGAATGCATGCCTTGATTAGGTAAAGGAAATGTTTCTCTTCATTTAAATATTTGTGTCTTCCTTTTAATTTGGTTTTTGTTTCGGGTGAATCTGAGGTTGACATGCTCAGTTTATGGGAAATGTAAAAAAGATTTTATTTAAAACACAAAGAATATTATTTTGTGTCATGTGTCTAAAAGGATTACAATGGAATTTAATCATGCCAAACTTTGAGAGTAGAAACAGATTGGTGGCACCGCAGTGAAAACCTTTTTTTTTTAACATGCCTTTTTAGACATCTGAAAGTTACTTGGTTGGAATGGTCTGTGTCAGGGATAACTAAAGGGTCAACCAACTAAGACTTACTCTAGTATGGAATTTATTCATCATTCTCCGTCATGATTGTAGGATGAAAATAAATAAATTTATTAAACACTATTTTGATGCCCCATTTGATCATCGTAAAAAGTAATCAAATTCTAAATCTAAATCTAATCTAGTTCCACGCCAAATCCAAACGACATCAAACGAAATTCTGTCTAAACACAAGGTTCATACGCTAACGACTCGTACATTTCTAGCATTGTTACCTTTACAAAAGAACCGATCATTTATTTAGGGGCAACAGATCCCCTATCGGTCCTGGCTACACTACCCCCTCTGCCGACTACTGGGGTCTGGAAAACGTTGTTATATAAGAGGACAGTTGTAATAAATACATCAGATATTATTTTTATACTAGTATATTTGTTAAATTTTCCTAAAATGCTACAGTAATATAAATTAAATTGTTAATTTGATATTACAGGTCGATATCAGAATGAGATTGACTTACCAGTGAGGACGAGGTGGCAGAGGTGCGTGTTACAGAAACAGAGCTCCTGTTCTTAGCGCGGAGTTTGGTCAGAGAACCCTCGGCTGTGTCAGCTCTCTCCTCGGCGTCCTCCAACTCATGCTGAACTTTACGGTATTTGGCAAGATTAATAGCAGCAATTTCTTCCTGTTGATGATAAAAAAGTAGGAATAAATATAAATGAACTACATTTTAGGTTCACAATTTCCGTATTTATATACATGTACTAGAAATATTTCACGTCAACATAAAATGAGACAGAAGGATAACATGCAGAAATACGTACAGCTTCTTCGACTTGTCTTTTGTATGTTTTGATCTTGTTCTGCAGTTTGTCAATGAGTTCCTGGAGTCTCTCCTGGTTCTTACGGTCTTCATCAGACTGGAAGGCAAGTTCCTTCATACGACGGTCAGCCTTGCGCATGTTCTTCTGTGTTTCGGCATGTCTGCGTTGTTCACTGTCAAGTTCTCCTTCAAGTTCTCTTACCTATTAAAGTCACAAACGCAAATCAAATTCAAGTAAATGTTATAAACCATATGAAATAATTTGAATTTTAAATTTTCTGTGTCAAATGCCACTTACTCTCTGTTCAAGTTTAGCAATCATCTTCTTTCCTCCCTTCAGAGCTTGAGCCTCGGCTTCCTCAAGTCTGACCTGGAGTTCTTTAATCTGGCCTTCCAATCCCTTGCGGAATTTCTCGATCTGTTGGCTGTGCTCCTGTTCAGCACGGAGTTCATCAGTGAGACGAGCGGCATCAGCCACTGCTTTCTTTGCTCGCTCATCAGCGGCCTTAACTTCATTGTTCATTTCATCAAGATCGGTCTGAAAGTAAATAACAATAATTTAGCAAATTATTTTTTTTAAAAGTTTTTTTCTTCAATAAATTAAAGGTCAATTTAACTTCTGTATAACGAATCACAAGTTTCAACAACGTACCTGCATAGCCTGGATATCACTTTCAAGCTTCCTCTTCTGTCCCTGGAAAGAGGAAACTTGGGCGGAGAGCTCATTCACACGTTCGTTGGCCTCTGAAAGCTCGTTTTCAGCTGCCTTTCTAGCTCTCTCGGCTTGTTCGAGAGCTGTTCTGAGTTCCTCAACCTCACCTTGAAGCATCAGGCAGCGGCGCTCAGCCATGTTATAGGATTCACGGGCCTCCTCTCTCTGGCGTTGTTCCTCCTCAATTTGAGTCTGCATTTCCTGTAATAAAATATGGCAATGTTTGTTGATTGATATAAAATGTTTCCCAATGTTTTAAAATAGGAAAATCAAAACATTTTTTCTTACCTTGATTTGTTGTTGGTATTTCTTAACGTTCTTTTCCAAGTCGGCTTTTCCCCTGTTAGCAGCATCCAAAGCGATCTCGAGTTCATTGATGTCCTGTTCCAATTTCTTCTTGATTCTCATGTTCTCAGCTTTACCCTTGGCCTCAGCTTCAAGACTTGCCTGCATGGAATCCATGGCACGCTGGTGGTTGCGACTGAAAAATAATATCGACATTTAAACTGGTACAACAGACAGTATTACAAATGTTCTTTTGGGATCTGTAAATCTGATATAACCTACCGAGTGTTTTCGAACTCTTCTTCCTTTTCTTGAAGTCTGCGATCAATTTCAGCGCGGACGGTGGAGATCTCAAGTTGAGACCTCATTACTTTAGCCTCCTCTTGTTCAAGTGCAGCCTCTGCTTCTTCCAGGGCGGCCTGAAGTTCTTCCTTTTCCATTTCAAGACGGCGCTTAGCCTTTTCAACTTCATGGACGCTTCTGCCTCCCTCAGAGAGTTGATCTGTCAGCTCATGGATCTCATCTACAAACGAAATATGTTCAGTTCATAACAAACGTTCATTAACTGTCAATATTTCACAATAAAAAGTTTAAACCGTTATGTGTCCACAATGATCAATTTACCAGCAAGGTTCTTGTTCTCTCTTCTCAACTGTTCAATGGAGTCCTGGCTTTCTTCGTACTGGGCCTTGACTCGGAACAGTTCAGCAGAGTATCCACGGGCTTCCTTCTGGGCATTTTCCAGTTCCATCTGGAGATCGTTCACCTTTTGCTGCCATTCCTGGATGGTCTTGTCGAAAGCGCGTTGCTTCTTCTCTAGTGCGTTAGCATTGGCGTTGGCCCTTTCAACGTCAATCATCAGATCTTCCATCTCACCCTGAAGTCTTGCTTTGGCCTTCTCAAGTGCACTGACCTTAGCGTTAGCTGCCTCTGCATTTTGTTCGGCTTCTTGAAGTTTGGCCATAAGTTTTCTCCTGATAAATATGAATACAAAGTTTAGCAATAAGTTGATTAATTTTCATACAATTGAAAATTTCAGTTTTTTTTGGCAACAATCATTTGAATGTTAAATGTTTTGTACGTACTTAGCCTCTTCAAGTTCCTCAGCACGAGCTGTTCCCTCTCCTTCGAACTTAGCTCTCCACAGCTGCACCTCGCTGTTGGCTTTGGACAGTTGGCGCTGAATGTCAGCCTTAGATTCTTGTTCCTCTTCAAGCTGCTCGCGAAGAGTGTCAATGTCTGCATTAAGATTTCTGAGGTCGCTCTGCAATTTCTGTCTAGCTCTAGTTTCTTCTTCCAGGGAACGCCTGACTTCCTCCAACTGACTGGCCAGGGCTGCTTTTTCCTTGGTGAGAGTACCTACACGGTGTTCAGCATCCTCAAGCTGAGCGTGGACGTCTGAAGACTCCTGGCCCAACCTGGACTTCTGGTTGCTGAGATCCTGGATCTGTCTGTTGGCTTCCTCGATCTTGGCATTGGCCTCAGCGAGTTGGCTTTCAAGTTGTTTAGTAACTTTATCGACAGATCCCTAAATTAGCAAGTAAATGTTTTATACAAACTAGATGTACATGAAATGGGGAAAAAAAGAGTGAATTAAGTTTAAAAAAAGTCATTACTAGTAATGAACTTTAATGGTTATCAAAAGATAATTATATTAATGGTACGGCAGTAATAGATCATAAAGAAACTCTGATAATGAGTTTGTTCATTTTATCTTTAAGAATTGAAATATTAAATGGATATATGGCGTTTAGATAATAAAATTTGTATGAATAATGATAAAAACATAAATAAAAGATATATTTTAAACAACTGTGTCTGCATTTTCTGCGGTGTACTGAAATATGCAAGATTAATTTCGTATATAACATGCAATAATCTTGAGTGCTGGTGAAGAAAGTGAAAAATAAATATGGGTCATAGTCAGCAATCGCCATTATACCCGCTCTTGTTCAGCTAGCTCCAATGAAATGAACAGTTCTTCGCACTCCTCCGTTAGCTCCCGTCTTTCTCGATCAATTCTGAACATGCATTATCAAGGTAAGCGTTAGTAATTGTTTAAATTTGCAACATTTCAATTAAGAAAAGATCAGAGGATTTTTTATGCTTGTGCGATACCTTAAGTCCCTTTTTAGGTTATTATGTGAAGTCAGAGATGATGTATCTCAAACAATCAAAGTCTGGTAACAGCAGACATTTAATTACCTTTTCTTATTCAAACCGTTGACAAACATTCATAATTATTCAAACAACCTTGACAAAGTTAGATAATGTTTAAAAAAAACTGCGTTTATCCAATTTCAACCAAAACTATGCAGACAGCGCGTTCTGTCGATATATATCTATTTTCTGAATGAAAGCCAAACGTTTCAGCCAAACAGCAAAACCAGCTGAATTCCTGTTGTACCTTATTTTTCACGATATTTTGAATCTGAGCCTGGAGGTCCTCAACTTCACTCTTCAGCTGGGTCTTTTCTTTCTCAGCTCTAAGAGGTATACATTAAGATAGAAAACAAGAGGAATAACAAGGTAGAAGGATAGGACAACAAAAGGGTAGAGGAACAAAGGGAGTGAAGAGAAGCACTAATCTATCGAGTAGTACTAAGGTCACTACGGAGATCATGCGCCACCGGAAACCTAGCTACCTTTTGTTTTGTTACGTGTTGTAACTGTGCTTGCAGATCTTCACATTCTCTATGGAGATCCTTTTTCTCCTTTTCGTATCTGTAATGCCCGTTACAAATTTATCTTTTGAAAAACTTCTCAACTTTTAATTAAAAGAGATATATTCACCTCCCCTTGCTACTAGTGATTTTTTTTTCAACAGTCAACTAAAATTCGAGAATGAGGCTTGAGGACATAAAGATTATATCTGACATTCTGACAAATCATTTCTCTCAATTGCTAAAAGTTCAATGCTTCATCTGAGATATTTATATGTCCAGGTCAGATAAAAGTTGTTTTGTGTCAAGTAAGTTTCGAATTCCCTGTCAGTTTGATAGTTCTGTTTCAAAATTCACTCTGCTTACTGAATTGTCAATTCCAGTAGTAATTATCTGGTGTCGTTGCCTAAATCTGTAAAGGTCCATATAAGCAATGAATCCTTGGTAGTCCGTAAAGTATCAACTCCATAAATTTGTTTCAGTCAATAGTACTCGTAATCGCTTGTTATCCACTTTCGACATTTAAATGTCCAAGTCAGTGATAAGAGATTAATGTCTGATCATGAAAGACATCCATATTAGCTGTCGTAAGTAAAAACGTAACGTCCATTGGTGGAACTACATCGAAATGTCCATGTCGTTTAAAGCAGAATTAATATCAATTAAATTTAGAAACAATGAATCACCTTGACTTTGCTTTCTGGAGTTGGTCAATCTGGTCAGCCATTTCATTAGCGGTATCGGTTTGCTTCTTGCGGAGACTGGACACCTGTGCTTCATGCTGAAGGGTCTGTTCTTCCAAGTCACGACGAAGTTTCAACAATTCCTGTTCTCTCTTTTTGTTCAACTCAATCTGCAGAACGTCAACAAAGAAAAAAAAGATTATACAGTTAAAAAATACAAACTAAATAAGAAACATCATACGCGATTTGTCCATTGATTATAAAAGTCTAATTTATCACCTGGGCGGAGGTTGCACCACCAGCCTCGTCCAAACGCTCGCTAAGATCTTCCAGTTCCCTGGCAAGTTCGGCTCTTTGTTTATCAACCTTAACAGAGAATTTATTTTCAATTCAGTTGGTAAATAAAGAAGAACTATTAACTATAAAGGAAAGCAATTTCACCAAGAATATCCTTTAATTATCTTATTTCAGGATTCTTGGCAATTTGGTACGTCATGGATGATTATCATTATCAGCAATGTTTCTTACCTTAGCTCTAGCAGCTCTTTCAGCTTCAAGTTCCTCTTCAAGTTCTTCAATTCTAGCCTGTAATTCGCGAACAGACATAATGAATCAAAATATTTAATCCAATAACGAAAGAAAATTCTTTAAGTCCAGAAGAACCTTAAATAATCTAAACATAAACTATCTACAATGAGGAGGAACGAAAGTTTTCTGAATAAAAAGAGAGAACAAAGCGATGTAAACTCCCCGGAGATGTTCTAGACTAATTCTGTCGGATTATCAGTAGCTATTTCAAATACTTGAAGAACTGTTAGTGAGTGCATTTTCAAAGCATGACTCATTAAGTTTGGCGAGCGCTGTGTAGTTTTCTTTACAAATTTGTGTATCTGACGCACATGCATGATCTGATAAGTGTTGGAGTGAATGTGAAAGATGTCAAATAGAATTTCCATCAGTCAAGATTGCCACCATTCAGAATAATTTTGAGGCATCAACAAATTGCGACTTCTTGTGTAGAAAATGAAAGAGTAAATGCTGACATGCTAAAGCTTGCAATAATCTATGCCTCTAAGATTTCCTCTGATATTGTGCATGCACGTGTTCTAGTGACAGATACATAGGCAAGGTATGCCTCAGTATGTTCATCATTCCACGGCTTACATGAAAGCAAAATTGTTTTTCGTGTATTCTGGAATGTTCTACAGAAATTTTGTATGCTAAATGTTTGTAAATTCCAAAGGAACAAAAGAAAGAATGTATGCAGAATGACGAACAATGTTTTCAAAGAAGAAATATAAGTAACCTTTTTTTTTTTTATCTTTTATGATCTCATTTCGACTAAAGCTTGATATGTGCTATACCATACTTTAGGTTTTATTCCAATTTCCTTTTGTTTTGTAGAAATTTCTTCCAATCCGGGCCTTTTTTCAAATATATTAACAGATGAAATTGCAGTTGCAAATACAGTAGGTACATACATGTACTAATAACTAACTATAATATTTAGGTCGTCATTTACCTGCAGAGAGATACAACATCCGTTTCACAAAGCAGCATATTAAGCAGATGGTAGGCATTCATCTGCCATGCCACAACACACATAGCCAGAACACAAAAAAGCAATGAATGTTAAGCCAACGAATTGTAAAATCTGAATACTCTACTTCAAGCAAATTTTTAAGTCCTGGCGAGAACATAGCCAGGTCGGAAGTTTCCCTGATAATTTTCTTGCTTTTTGCACTTAGTCGAGGATTCACAGGTTCGTAGACTCTGCTAAATAATGCTGGATGGTGAGCTATTCCTTCTAAGACAGCGGGACTTGTTCCTCGATAGTTACGCGAAAGTTCGCTGTAAATGTCTTCCGCCTGATACTGGACCGTCCTCTTTGAGCTGGGTGCTGATCTCCTTGTAGTTGTAGTCGTAATTGTTTCTACGTTCCTTGGTTTTGTACTTTCCGTTGTTATTGTCTCCGCTTTCTTTGGTGCTGTGCTTGTTGTCGTTTTCGTCGATGTTGTCTTCACCTGAGATGTATCAGCTGGTTCCTTAGTCTTTTGGGGTTCAGTTTTTGCTTTGGTTGTTGTACTTTTAACTGAAGTGACCGTTGCTGCTACAGGGGCTGGGGTGGAAACCTCCTCTGCTCTTTGTGTTTCTGATACATCTACACTCGTAGTAATCTTGTATGGTGGTTGTTCGGCCATTGCGATAAAGTCCGAGTTGAAAGACGAAACACGTGACACAAGGAAGTAAAGCCTGCACTACCTAGAGACAAGATGGCTGACTGAGCACTTCACCTCCTTCCGAAGACGAGTTCCTGTACCAGAGAAGTACCGAAGCTAACAAGACTCGATGATGTTTGCGCAGACAAGGAGGCGTAAGAACTGAATCACTCTAACAGCAGCTAGCCTTTAAAGGGATCATCTGTTATTGTCTCTCACTAATCAGTGGTGTTATCTTCTGGACCCATGCCAACGACACAAGCGACTGTGATCGAATACAGAAGAATGCCCCTCTCAATGCCTACACCAAAGGCTTGCAACGGACTGATGTCGACAAAGTATTGGATCAGCTTTTATACAGAGGAGCAAATGTCAAAGGCATTAGTGTATGTTAGAAGTGTTGTGTTTTGTAGGGTAACCAATTATCCAGCAATTTTATGTAGTTTGTAACATATCGTACAACCTAAGCGACCGATTCAGAGTCTGAATCCATAGAAAACTTGCTTTCATGTATCTGTCTCATGTAAAATCAACTTCTTAACACATTCACGAAATAAAACATAGGATGACAAGATACTTATAGATATATCATTTCACTGAGTTGCTAAAAATATGATTGGCTGCTATATTTTTCATTACCTTTTTCCGCAAGCTTGTTATATAACATGACATAATGATTTCCGCATGCCAGAAATTCTTGGAACACTGACAACTTTTGTACTTTTTGCAGAGTCAACAAATATAACGTTTCATGAGCATGATGTATGATTGCATTGTTCTGCCTGTTATTATGTTCCGTATGTTTTTCTTTAAAAAATGGGTTTCAATTTCAAATTAATTTTTTTTGTGTTATCGTGTTTTTTTTTGTGTTTTTTTTGGTGATCGTTTAGCCGAAATTTTAACATTTGTTTTTGATTATGTTAAAAAACAAAATTGACATTTTATTCGGCAGTTATCAAAAAATATTACAAAACATTATACACTGTATCGCATGACTATCATGAGATTAAGAAAAGACATTTTAACAAATTCCTTTCAATCATTTTCTATAAAGAATTCTGCATTTCATAAAAAAATATCTTGATTCGACAATTATGTTGATAACTTTTCTAAGTCATTTTCCTAACAATCAAATTAACCTGTGTAAAAAGTAAAAACTGAAATATTTCAATAATTTTCTGAATATGTGTTAATCTCTCTTATTGCTAAACCTTCTAAAAACTTATAGGAAAGATATGCATGCACTGACAATGACTGCCATAAACGAAATGAATGGATTTAATGTATCACACTCTGCTAAACAGAAAAAAGAGGCGAGATCTATTATATAAACTGGAATTTTCCATAGCTTCTTGCTACTACATTGTATATGCATGTAAAAGATGGGTTAAAAAGTAAAACTTTAATAGTGTCGGTTAACTATCAGTGTTTTGTACATTTTTAAAGCTATAAAAAACCCTAAAAACAAGTTTTTCCTGGATTTTCAGACTAACCTGCAGCTCCTTGATTTTTCTTTGCAGGGATGCAACAAGTCCTGATTCATCTTCAAGGCGAGCATTTAGGTTAGCAAGTTCAGCATCCTTCCTAAAGGGTTAATTTTATATAGTGAGTACAATTCATCTATTTAATTGCAAGTTACCTTTGCATAGATTCAAAGTACAAAAAAATTACAGTAGAATAGATTGGAACCGAAATAAATAAATATATTTAGTTACTTTCTGTTGGCTTCCTCCAAGTCGCGTTTGACGCGTTCGAGATCTTCAACAGCGCCTTGAGTAGATTTCAGATCTTGTTCAAGTTTTCTCTTGGCTTTCTCAACGTCACCCCTGACCTTTTTCTCCCTCTCAAGATTGTCCTCCAACTAAAACAAGGTTAAATTTAAAATACGTGAAAACAAACGTTCAGTCATGCATGTTTGAGAATTCTCTATAAAAAGAACTGTTTTGCCAGTGCAAAAAAGTACCTCATCAAGAGTCGATTCCAATTTCTGTTTCAGTTTGTTGAGGTGATTGACTTTGTCTTCCTCAGCCTGGAGTTTTTCACTGAGTTGTTTGGTGCCCTCATCCATGCTCTTCTTTTCTCTGTTAAGGCGAGCGATAAGGTCGTCCTGGGCTGCCATTTCATCCTGAAGTGTCTTGATTTGGTTGTCTCTTGTTGCTTTTTCTTGTTCAGCCTAAAGAAGAACCACGAATATAACATCATAATATGATTGTTTGAATACTACCTGTAAGAAATGGATTTTTTTTTGTACATTGAATGCACAATTTACGAAAAAATATCATACTTTAGCTAAAGAGTTCTCGAGATCCTCAATGTCCTTCTTCAATTCGTCATTCTCTGACTCCATTTTCTTTTTCAAATTTTCCAAATCTGCTGCAGCATCTTCTTCATCCAGAAGTCTTTCTTCCATCTCTTTCAGTTGGCTTTCAAGATCACCCTTCTGGTTAACAAGTTTCTCAATTCTGTCCTCGGCATCCACTAAACTGTCCTGTTCAGTTTGCAGCTGAAGATAAATGTCATTTTTCTGTTCCAGAAGGGTAACATTTTGTTCCTCCAACTCTTTTTTGATACGGTTGACCTTTTCGAGTTCTTCCTTCATTTTTTCCATTTCTTCCAGTTTTTTCTTCATTTCCTCTTCAGCCCGAGCAATGTTCAACAAAGGCTTGACCTAGAGTATGATGTATTATGTATAACATATTTAAACAAAATGAATACTTGGATCAGTAAATTTAAGTGAAATGCTCCTTTATTTACTACACATAACTCACTTTGCAATACAATCTCCACCACTGCCAGTTACGAAGCATCAACCATTTTCTGATATTCCTCTGAATGATGGAAAGTCCAACTCTGGTAACAAATAAAAGTTATTTTATTATTTGACTTATCATCTAAGCTTATTAAACATTTATAAATTAAAATTTTATGAAATGTTTCAGTCAATCAAATCTATGGATATACCTCTGATCCTGGAGCTTCTTGTACTGTTTGCGAACCAAGTATCCACGGATATGAGCTTGGAACATGGAGATAATTTTTCCAAGACGTTCGTCTCTCATTTCTTCCAACATACCGAGCACACCAGCCTTGAAGAAGACCTTGGTGTTACCAAGTCTGTACTCTGCAGGGTCCAGCTGGAGGGCCAACAAAATCTTTTCTGTGACGACCTTACCATCAGCAAATCCTTGTGGGATAGCATTAGGAGCCAGGATAGAGTATCTGGGAATATTAAAAGATTTTGTATAAAAATGAAATCAGTACACGCATTTCCATCATATTTGAGAAAGTGTATCATTAAATTAAATAGAAAGAAATCTATGACCGAAATACGTAATTTTATTGAGCTTTGAATGTGAAAGACGTAAGATTCCTGTTTTGACAATCAGAATATTTTTTCAATCAAACAGGTAAATATAGAGTTTTCAGATTTATTTTCAACTAAAAGTATCTGATAAAAGTTTCTCCAATTATGTTTGTGAAACCCATGTTTAAAATGTTTCTTTTTTCACTACTGTTTCATCACTTTCATCTACTTTATAATCTATACCGTCTCACCACCTCTGTTAGGATGTTATATGAACTTATTTCAGTCGTGAGATAAGATTATATTTTCACTTGTGCTTCAAACTCGGGAAAATATTTTTTTAAATCTTGTTCCACCCGTAAAACAAATTCCACATCCAGCAAAAAATCAATGAGTATCCCCTATGTATTTGATAAATAACTATGCCTAAGAAATGTTAGGAAATAATTAGAAGTGATTACTACAGGATAATGCTAAAAAAATTTAATTATTTTTATTTTAGATCTATGGACAGAATACTCTATTTTGATAAATATATCACATATTAAGAAGTTTCCAGAGAGCAATGTATACAAAATCTTCAATTACTCTAACACATTGTAGACAAAATTCGCTCACCTCTGTTTAAACTCGGAGTAGATAACTCTGCTAGGGAATCCCTTTCTGCAAATACGGATGCCTTCCAGCACACCATTACATTGCAGTTGGTTGAGAACCAATCCAGCATCAATAACACCTACAGGTAAAATTTTCTTTCTTTAACTTTTTTATCCAAATAAATCCTAAAATGTGTAATATTTCTTGTGAAATCTTCTATTTACCTGGTTGTTTGAATTCGTTGGGAATGATACAGCGGACAAAGTGAGGATGTGTGCTGTACAGATTCTTCATCAATTTGTTCAGAGATTCCTGAAAACAATTAGGAACAAATCCAGTCTGTCGTCCTGTGAATTTGACTTTCGTCTTTATTATTTTTTTTCATAAAAAAAATAACGATGGATAAAGAAAAAAATTTATAATTGTTACCCTGTGAAGAGCGGAAATAGTCTGGAAAGAAGCGGACTTCTTCTTTTTCTTGGTTCCTCCAGCTTCAGCTGTGGAAGAATAAGTCTTAATGAAAACACCAAGGTAACAAAAAATGTAATGCCCAGAAAACATTCTAAATGCCATTCTATTCTGATGTACACACAAAGAGCATGTTTAACACTAAAAAAGATAAAACATACTACATATAGCACAAAGGACACCACGCATTACAATTCACAATATAACAAATATTCGACCAATGTACAATCAAAACACAACAATTGGAATCTCATTTGATCTACGTAAAGCTGTCCGAGCTAGGAATCGTTTTCTTTGTTTTCGATTTCAGTGTCAACTTTAAAGAACTCATTTCTCATAAATTTCTGCAAGCAAAATTTAAAGAACTTTTCGAAACAGACATATTTGTCTACACAGGCAAGGCAGCGATGCTTGCACTTTCACCCTCTAGAAAGGTCACGAAGTTCTTTTTTTATTTCACTATCAAAAGCAGTAAGTTTGAATCAGCATGTAATAACATACTACTCTACACTGACAGCAGCTAACGAAACTACTGATTCAGGTATACCACTGGTACTTACATCTGGATTTAACATCCTCTGTAAGTTATATGAAATAATATTTAAAAAAAGAAGAAAAAATCGTACAGATATTTAAGGTGTATGACATTATTGTGTTAGGTAGATTAGATAGAAAATTTTGGTTAAGTGCTAGCTGCAAAAAAAGTATATTAAATTTGGATTAGTGAATATCAAAACTATGTTAGATATAAAGATTGTTTTAACGTTTGTAAGTAATGTAAGGTTTCATTTTTCAAATATTTGTTGAAGATGTACAAAATATGAAATAACCTGGGTCAGAAGGAGCAGCAAAGAGAGTCTGAACCAGGTGTTCCTTGGAGTGACTAAGCAGCTCCACAACAGTCTCGTTGATTGGATCCTTGTTCTTTTCTAGCCAACCAGTAATGTTGTATGGTACCTAATAACAAAATCATTTGCAGCATCGTTATTTTCTAGGATTCCTTTTCTATCAGTAACTGCTGTAAGGTTTCATAAAATTCGGGTGTATTACTTACACTTCCAGCGTAGTGGTGAAGTTCAAAGTGAGGAGCAGGAAGACCAGGCTTTGCAGATTTTCCGGGTTTTCCGAAGTTGGGAGATTTACCCATGTGGTTTGCATACAGCTTCTCCTTGAAGGTATTGTCGTTTGCTTTTGGGAACATGCACTCTTCCTCAAGAATGGACAAAATGCCCATAGGCTGTAAATATATCATAATATTACATTACACAAAGGTAATAAAGAAAGACTAAAATGTACAATTTAAACCCATGGACAAATGAAATACAATATCTCGTTTACTATATATAGTGCACTGCAAAATTTTGAACCTTTTCAATAAGGTCAATACAAGCTTGAAGATCCATTCCAAAGTCGATAAATTCCCATTGAATTCCTTCTTTCTTGTATTCTTCTTGTTCCAGAATGAACATGTGATGGTTAAAGAATTGCTGAAGCCTTTCATTGGTGTAGTTGATACACAGTTGTTCAAAACTGTTAAACTGTAAAATTAAATGATTCAGAATATTCAAGGATGTAGTCAAATACTCCAAATATTGAAATTAATATCATGATACATAGTCATTGATTTCTAGAAAAAATAAACCTACGTCGAAGATTTCGAAACCAGCAATATCCAGGACACCGATGTAGTAGTTTCTTTTGGCTTTGGTGTCGAGGGTCTTGTTGACACGTGAGACAAGCCACTTGAACATACGGTCGTAAAGAGATTTGGCCAGAGCACCAACAGAATAGACCACCTATTAAAAAATTCCAAAGATAAAAAAAAGCCGAAAATTGCCTTTCTGAAACTGTAAATAGTAGTCTGTTGAAAAAGTCCGTCACCTACCTGATCTTTGTTTCTACCCTGTGTAACAACCTCGGTTCCGACCTTGATCTTGGGTTTCAGGAGAGCTTTCAACAAATCTCCAGCATTGACACCCAACAGGAAAGCAACCTTTTCAGCCTCTGTGTATATACATTGTTATTTTTACATATAATATAAACTTGCTGCATATGATTAAATACACAAACTTAGATCATTTTTTTAAATGACTGCGTGTTTGTCTGGGAGAGGAAAATAATTTACCGGCAGTTCCATCAGCTTCAGCCTGCTCCTCACGAGGTCTCTGTTTGAATTTCATCTCTCCCATGTGGAGGATAGCACCAGTACATTTATACATGCTGTTCTTCTCTTCTTGTGTAAATCCGAGAATATCAAAAGCTTCCTACAAAAAGAATAGACGGATCAACGTAACGGACAATCCACAGTAGAACATAAATAAAGTCTGTTATTTTATTGCTACAACAGTATTAAAAACATACATCAGTTATTCTCATTTCTTCAATGTCGTCAATTCCGTCAACGGTGAGGGCTCCCTGGTTGATGAAGGAGTAGAGGGCGGGGTCAGAGTCGCACAACAACCTCTCTGTTAAGATTTTAATAGGATATTTGAATTTGTAGAGATAACAAAAATAACAATGATAACAAATCTTGTGATTATTTTTCTTATTCTTAGTAGTGTTTACAAAGAAAGAAGAATTCGTCAAGAAATAGAAAACTTTTATTTGGTAAAGCAGGTGAATTGGAATTTGTAGATGAAACAATAAAATAAACCTTTGACGTCCTTCAGTCCCCCGGACAACAGCTGGTAGAAGATATGGTAATCCCTCTCAGCTGGTTGTTGGAATGTCACACGGGATTTCTCAAGCAGGTCTGTGGAATTAACAAAATCATTCCTTTATAAAATAATAAAATTTACAAGATAGTATAATCAGATGTCTATATTAAATTATATATCATCCACAGGTTGGACTCTATCTATATGGTTTTTTTTTCAGAATAAAGTATTGTGCTTTCGAAATATTCATCATCGAATTCTATCTCTTTTCTAATATAAATGTTTTCGTGTTAATTTGGGATAAATTCAAACGGGGGAACCCAGAGTCTAGGGATAAACCTACCTCAATGTGGGATGGGTATTGAAAGGAAAGGCACATTTTATTAATTTTTGGGAATTGTTTTTATGATGTGGAACATGCAGTTTATCAGGTAAAAGTTTCTTTAGGTATAATAGGAATGGTTTCAAGATCAATCTGCAATAGGGTTCATATAAAATCGTCTTGTGTTGATGAGGATTTAAAGATTAACACACGAAAACGAGACGGATGTGTAACGGGGGACGTTTGTTAGAAGTTTCAAACTATGGATTTTTTCCTGCTAATTCATGTGATTTAAAAACAATAAAAGGCAAAGGTAAGGAGGAAATTGAAATTGCTGTAAACAGGTAAGAGATAATTATGGATAAAATATTTTCTGATATGGGTTTGGTTTGAATGGAAATACAAGGAGGGAGAAAACAATAACCATTTTCTTATGAAGTTTCAAAACCATAGGACTGAAGATCGCTGAAAATATAATTCACAGGTAAATCAAACTGTTTTATATTAGATTATCTTTTATTAAACAGAAGTTCTATTAATAATCTTTTCAACTATATGTTGAAATGAATAAGAAAATACGTACATGTTTCAATATCTGCTCCAGCGATTTTTCCAGTAGGTCCAAAGTGAATTCGAATAAATTTTCCCTAAAAAATTTGGAGAAAATCTCAGCAAAACGTGCAAAGATGAGGTAATGCGCTTGTTCGAAATTAAAAATTTTCATATTGAAATATTTCAAACCTTTGATAATTATCGACATGAATGGATACATATGATGTTTTAGATTATTATTGAACTGTCAAATTTTAGAAAATTACAGGTGATATGGGTAAAGTGTAAACGTGGAAAATGATACATGAATAGACAGAGAATAGTAAAACAAGTTGGGGAAAAGACTAAAATGGTATGTTTCTAAGATAAAAACATGTTAAATGAGAGGTAGAGTCACACGAATGAAGATTGAATTTGAAAGTTCAAACAGGAGTGGAAAATTCATGCTAATTGGAAATTGGGAAAGTCAAAAGGAATAGATTACCTCTCCGTTTTGTTTTGAAAATACAACATCAAGAAATCTTTTAAATACTGAATTGATAACAATAATAGAAAATACAGATACATGAATACAAGTTCATCTTGTATCCATATATTGTTTTTAGTTTTGGAGACTTGTTCTTGGGGTTTACTTACGAATCGAGAGGAATTGTTGTTTCGAACCGTCTTGGCGTTACCAAAAGCTTCTAAAACAGGGTTAGCCTGAATGATCTGGTCTTCCAGATTTCCCTGTGTAGCGGGGATATAAAAGGAAGGTTATCACACAGTGTTATAGACTAATTAACTGATAGGTGGTTAAATGATGAAAAGTTATCCCCCTAAGCTAATACACCTTTCCGACTATCATCACATACACTTTTATTATTTGAAGAACACTTTTTTCCAACAAAAGATGCAAGTTGGGATTGAAAGTCTTCTTTTTAATTTACTTCACATATTAAAGTCATGACTGAATACAAATTGTGTTTGTTTCTCTAATATAAATGACTCTTTTAATTATTTTATTCTTCATTATGAATTTGTAGGATAAAGAGGTGTATAGAAATGGCAGATAACTAGTCATGAAGGTAAAGAAACAAAACACTGGATCTGGGTGGATGGAATTCTGCGTCCGGTGTGGAGGTCAAAAACTGAAACAAAACACGCGCAAGCAGTGCAAAGGTAGGGTCCAACCAGGAGAGGAGGAGAAACCGTGGTGGTATTTACTTACAAATCGAGAGGAGTTGTTGTTTCTTGTGGTTTTGGCGTTACCATACGCCTCGAGTACAGGGTTAGCCTGTACGATCTGGTCCTCAAGAGTAGTTGGCTGTGTGTGGGAAGGTTATGGGAAGGTTAAGGGATATGGGGATGGATGGGTTTGGGAGGAGGGAAAAAAGAAGAAATATATGTTATAAGCGTGTCCATAAAATCAATTGTTACAAAAAACTTCATAAAAACAGCAAATGTTTAACACACTTCAGTATAAATAAAATTACATAAAATCTCTAAAAACTCTTTGTCTTTTCTTGAAAATACTTTATCCTAGTCAACAAATCCAATGAAAATCTAAACTAAACTAGTTTAAAACGTGAGTTGGTTACTAGGTTACGTTCAAAGGTTAGTGAAGATTCCGTTGTGGAGGGTGGGATTCAATAAACACAGCAAACTGGAGTCACATCAAAGGTCGCCCTGTCTTTTTGATCACATGATGTCACGGGAGACTTGCCAAAACCTGGGTTTTGCACACCATGCAAGGAAACTAAGAACTCTCATTTATGACGTCACAAAGTGAAAAGTGAATAGGACAAAATGGAAAGGGTGAATAAAGTGAAAGGTAAACTGCAAATAGGACTTCAGAGGACTGAAACAAAACTACCTATTTACTAATGGTCGCAACTGTGATGAAATCATTTCAAAAGGACGTTCAAATCTTTTCTAACATTGTTATTTTGGACATCCATTTGAAATCTGCTAAATAGGATCCAAACGCATGCCGTTAGACAGTGGTCTGAACTTGTTTAGGAAGGCAAGTCTCCGAATTTTGAATTAAAAACATTTTTAATGTTCAGATATTTTCTTAAATTAGCAGAAACATTTGCTTATAAGTGACATCATGTTCTCATTGAAAGAGGTGTCTCCCGTACAACCTTCTTTGAATCTTTCTTCTCCTCGTCGCTTTCTTTCTTTTGTAAACTTGCAGCAACATGGGCAAAGTACTGGATGACTTTTTTCGTATTTTCAGTTTTACCAGCTCCAGATTCTCCTCTGTATCAAAATATGTAACAAAATCCATTGATTTTTAGAAATGATACAACAAAGAAAGCTAGTTGTGAGTGGAGATGCGTTACAAGACTCCAAACCCGAAGTCCATAACGTCCACCACAACTGAGAGTGAAGGAAGCCAAATCATCAAGTTTTCAAAGGCTCGTTTCATTTTACTGAAGATTGTTCCTCACTGGTAATTTTTTCCAGGAGAAACAATTCTCCATTTAAATGTGCGGTGATTCCTTTAAAAACTCTGATCAAGACTCTTCACTCAGCATACTAACTAATGCCCTTAAAACTTACAACATACGGGCCACCATCGTGTCCCCGCTTTTGAGATTCGCGGTAGATATTTGCTGCCACTCGAGCAAAGTACTGAATTACTTTCTTGGTACTTTCTGTCTTCCCTGCTCCAGATTCACCGCTATGTTCAAAAATAAACAATCAGCGCAACATTTTATAAGTACATAGATACCTATGGAGTGTTTCAAATGGCACTTAGGTGAAATATTTCAAAACCCAAAATTATGTAGAAAACAAATATGCATTAAAAGTTTTAAAATATAACATGACTTAATGTTTTATTTAATACCCGGTATTTAGATCCTAGCAACCTACTAGTATTTTTTTTACTCTGAAAGCGCAAAGTATAGTATCCAACAAAAGAAGTTAAATTTCCTTGGGATGAAGCTTGCTGCAGTAGTGTTTGTGTGCTTATTACGAGTTATAAAATTGTTGGTCTAGAATTAAGCTTTTTAATGAGGTTATATGGTCAAGATTCTTCTACATCTATATTTCTTATTACCAAAAGGAAACATTTGTGAAAATAGGTCGCGTTTATAAGCAGAACGTTTCTTAGATCAAGATTTAAAGATAGCAGATATTATTTTCGAGTTTTATATTATCTTTGGACTTTAGAGTTTTCTTTTTTCATCTGCATTTGAGATGACATAAATTTTTGTCTTGCTAAAAGCAATGATACTTATTCAGTCTTCTTTTTTTTCTACTTTACATACATAGTTTCAAACTCTTGTACAATTATCATACAAAAATATATATATATATATATACAATCATGTTGGTAAATGTTTGTCCTTTGAAAAAGGACAAAGAACAATGTGATACACTGTAATACATGTATCAAAAAACAAAATTTAGCCCCTGGCATTAACATTCATTCTTTAAGAAATATTTTCACCTTGTTTTAAATTTTATCAGACGGTTTTTAAAAACATTCTTTCGATATGTGATCTTTTTTGTTCGATTTATCGAAAAGTGTTACTACGTTTATTCCTGGAAAGAGCAACCGAGTGATGACGCCCTAATCATGTTGTGAGGGTGATAAGATATGAATTATGTCCTGGAGGTTTGATTTAAGATGCTAGTGTTTTACTTACGTGATAAGCATAGATTGATTTTCACGATCTGGAAACAAAATGAAAGAAAAACATAAGAATATAGGCGACATTTCAAAATTCACATTTGATATGGAGACAGTTATTAAATTATGATGTGAAGCCTGAATTTATGTCTGTAGGCTTGAGCATAAATTGTGAAAATGTAGTCAAAAAGTCATTAAATCTAATAAAGCTTGGTATTTTCACTTTTTTAAATACTGTTTTATTGATTGAAGTTTCAAGTAAACTTTTTTCCTTTGTTGAATGTAAGATACATAGAAAATGGGAATGTTCGAGAGCAGATTTCATTTTGATTTTTGATATACTTTATATAGGTTGTGTTTTAGTGGGATTTGTGCCTACCTTGCACCATGAATTGGTAGGCGTTGTCTGCAATGGAGAACAAGTGAGGGGGCATTTCCATCCTCCTCTTTCCCCTGTATTTGGCTATGATGCTCTCTGTGTAGATGGGAAGACGGCGGTAGGGGTTGATGGCAACACAAAACAGCCCAGAGTAAGTCTATACACATAGTAAAATGTACGGTTAATAATCTCATAAAATGTATACCAGAACATAAAGAATGGTCATGATAAAAATTAATGTCTACAAAATGTTATTTAATTGTGATTGAGACGGCAAAGACTTTAAGTTTGTTATGTATTTAGCATTTGCACTTGATAAGAAATCTACTGTAGCTGCATGCTTGTACCAGAAGAAAGTTTTCAAGTGTAACAATACTGAAAATCTTTAAACGTTTTCATTGCAGATTCATGATTAAGGTAATGTATATCATTGCTTCTATGGTGAAATTCTATGTTGTTTAGAGGAAAATGTAGAGAGAGCATATTTTTAAAGAAAAGAGAACTTAATTTACCAGATTTTTTCTGATGACATTGAGTCTTGGATATTTGACATTGAGGAATAATTGTGTTGTAAGAAAAAAAAAATGGGCAATCTGACAAAATTTGGATCGTTTTGTTCAGGCAAAGGGAGTATTGTCTGTCAGAGAATCGGCAAAAAAATGTAAGGAACCAATCTATTATCAAAAAAGAATATCTATTTTGAAGGGCGCATTCCGCGCTATGTGCGAGTCTACATCATATCTGTATAACTGCCAAACACCAAAGCACAGTATGGCTGTGTATGTAAACTTGCAGATTCTACGTCAGAGGGTCGGGTTACCGCCTGATGAGCTATTTTTAGCCAGCTTTCCTATACCATATAAGTATTTGCTTTAGGTGAGCGAACACATCCTAGGTAGCCCTGTTATCTGCTCTTCAACATTGCAAATGTTTTGAGTGGGAAGATGCAACTCGTGAAATATAAAAGTAATCTGATATCTTCGATGAAAAGATAAATTTGCTAGAATAAGTGCTTTGAACGTGAAAGCTTTTGAATTCCATTGCATTCTTCGGCTCCTCTTGTGTTCTTATGTTGCTCATGTGTGTATTTATGAAAAGGGGTCTGGCTTGCAATTTCTGTTTGTAAATTGTGATATTTTATCTTTAAACACTGTAAATTATAATACGAACAGTAGTGTTTATCTCTTGTAGTTGAGATATTTGGTGCTTTGAAATTAGATAATTTGTTTGGATATTTAAGCTATTATCATTAATCGTGAACTCAAAACCATATGCACGTTTAATTTTAAGCCGATCCCAATTTACAGGTCAATGCAACAGTAATTTTTGTGAGCACTTTAAACAAAATATAACCAGACTTGAGAAACAATACAAACCTATAATGTAAAATGACCTTGTATATACATTGCCATTTATAATAATACATTTGAAAATATGTTTTATTTTATTTCAATTAATTCAAATGTTTGGTTTAGAATGAGAGAAAACGTATTCTGTATGATGCTTTTTGATGGCAATTGTACTCCATTAAATCAACAACTTTAAAATACAAATGAATATACTAATATCCCCCAACCATTTCCTGAAGCTATTTTTAAGACAGCATGATATTAGTTATTTAAAGAACTGTGTATGTAGGAGAACTTTCCATATAACTTCCATATAACTTAATGTATGGAATTTCTATATGCAACCGTTCTTGATATTATGAGAGAGAGAGAGAGAGACAGAGAGAGAGAGAGAGTTTATACAACGGTAGACTTTGATATGCATTAAATCAGTTTTGATTGAGAACAAATTGTATACACTGTACTATATTTAAGAGAATCAAAATTCTTGTTCATTCTAGCATGCTATGCTTACGTAGATCATCCCAATGTAATAACGAGATCTTAAGTTGTGTAAAACAGAGGCTTCGTTCAGGTAGGTCATGTTGGCCATATCTTCGATCTTCTCAAACTTGGGTGGATTCATTTGTTGGATATCATCCTTCTTCACTGTTCGGTTCTGTAGAAAAGTTTAAAATTAATTGATTTACCATGTTATACTCTTAATTAGTACATTTGCTTTCTCATCATTATTAGTTTGTTCCATACTTATAAATCTTTTGAACAAGACATGTACTAGCTTGTAAATTCTAATTGCCTCAAGTTTCTTTATTTAAATATTTTTTATAATTGAAGTAACTAATCAACTTTTGAAAAGATAGTTCTTTCATGAATGTAAATGCTTTGTTAACAATAAAGGGTAAAGTGTGCTCTCTCGTTAATTCTTTTGTCGTTTACTAAATATTAAATTAGAAATTCAGATAATGAGTACACGACAATTACTCATTTTCTGAATTTCTAATTCATTATCTAGACACCTTTGTGTTAGACCTACCTCTTGCTTTTCAATGGTCTTGACTGTGATCTCGTCTCCCTTTGAGGACTGGATCTCTGCTCCTACAAACCCCTCCTTCTCATCAGGGACCCAGCACATCTTTTTGCCATCGAAAGGCTGGTTCTGTTCCTGGAGCATCTTTTTCCTGTCGACGGCCAGATACTGGAAATCCGGGTCTGCTGGGTCGTAGGCTCCACCGTGTCCAGACATGGCTGCTGTTTTTTCCGAACTTTTCACGAAATCAAGGAGAAATTATCTAGATATGATACACAACTCGGCCAACAGCGAGCAGACAGCCTGAAAATAGAGAATTATCTTTGACTCAAAATACTCGAAGTTTACACTATTTGTAAATATTTTTGGAGACGTTCTTCTTTTTACCTTTTAGTCATGCACAGTTTTATTTAAATGTTAAAATACTTTAAAAAGCTCATGATCAAGCAGTAGGATCGAATCTAGAGTCTCTGCAAAGAGGTAGGAGTGTTTCCAGCTTTTATATCCCCTTATTTGTACTTAAATTTATCTTTTTCATATTCTGTCTTTCCACAATTTTTAAAGAAAAAATAAACTTTGATGTTTTGACTACTTTTAAGGTATAACAACAAAGTTTATTTTTAAATAAGATTTGTGGAAAGACAATTCCCTCGAATATAATGCATAAATTGTATCAAAATATAAAATACAATTAAATTCACTATTTAAATTTTGAAGCATTACAGTATTTGTAAAATGGACAAAGAAAAATGTCATGTTTAATTTAATGGTGGAGTAACACGGTTATAAACACCTAACCCATCATTAATCCACTTTGTAACTCGTAAAAACATTTGTATATTTCCGTGTCAGGCACAGCAGTTCCTTTATGCTAACCAGCATGGAGCATATTGGCACATAGGTATGGAGGCAATTTTTATCTGATTAATTTGTATTTGTTAATCAGTCTCTCTATTAACAAATATATCTCAAGATCTCTACCATCGATTCTTCGCCCCTCATTTCAGCCGATTATATCTATATGCCAATATAATCAGTAATACTTTTCTTCCAATGATGCATGTCTGCCATTTTTACAATTTGACCTTCCTCAAGGTGATAAAAACGAAATTAAAAAAAACGTTCTCCAGCAACAAACGTAAACCTGTTCCAGGAAATCAGGCTCTAAGAAATAATCTGTAAATATACCGACTTGATGCCAAGCAGTGATCACTACGTTTAAACCTATGGTGTTTTGATCGCATTTGAGAAGAAACAAATGCTTCAGACGTTAAAGTTTACTTGCATTGCATGGAGGAGAAATTATTTTTGCAGATGTTTCCTGGCTGCGCTAGATAACAGCAGACAGCCATTGTCAGTGAACTGGAATCCAAAGATTTCGTAACAAATTTCTCACATCACCAAAAGTACAATTTTATATTCCAGGTATATACATGTACGTAGTCTTTCTCCTCCTCAAAATGTTCAAAATGCATAATAAGTTTAAAAACATTTCTAAAAGACGTTATTTGCAATTAAAATGACCTTTGTACAACATTTAGAATTAAACGAAAGGTATCCATGCTGAAAAAGTATAACTAAAACAAGATCAGCTAATTAAATATTACACTTCAAAAAGAAATTCAAGATAAGGAAGACAGACTCTAAGATCTATTTCCACACGATTGGTCGAGATACTCCAATATTGTCCTCTTGTCAAATACGTCAACACATTCATGAATAATTAATTATACAAAAAGAGAAGTCATATAACAGAAATCACACACATACTTACAGTAAGTGAAGAGGCTGTTCTGATAAAGATGCTCAGCTCCTGTACAGATTTATAATCACTGAAGCAGTCGACAATTTTCAGCTAAATAGATGCGTATTGGATGAAACTTTTAGTAAAGTTTCTAAGCAACCAATGAAAGACTTCGTTGTAAAGGAATCGGAAGCCCTAAAAAAGCTGCGGCAAAAGGAATCCAAGATGGGTAAGCGCCCCGTGGTGATAAAACGCGACAGATAGTGTGGGGCTGGAGAGCCTTGTTACTGCCTCCGGAACTTTAAGGATTCTGACAGCATTTGCTTTGTTTGTGTTTTAGATAACATCAAACACTCTCATATACTTGTACTGTCTTGATCACCCGTGAATGAATGACTTGTCTGCAAGAGCCAATTTTAAGAAGTTTTATCACGCTCTTTTAAAAGCAGATCCAGTAATTTAGGGAACCAATGCACTTAAAAAGTAAATAATTTATCTATTAAGTAGTTGATTAGTTTTAATATATCACGTTATGTAATATTTGCAAAAGTCTGTTTTTGTATTGCTTCAAATGCATTTTGATATTACTCAGAAAAACGTTAAGTTTTAAAGAGTGATAAACGACTTTTCACTTTGCAGCTCGCCCATGTGATCTTAATTTCTTATCACTCGCTATTGCGGATATTAATCCTTTGCACTCATCTTCAACTTCTGTTTTTCGTTGCCAAAGTGCCAACTCTGTGATGGAAATTTTGATAATTACATAGGATTTCAGTTTTAGTAGAAACGATCGAGATTTTCATTGTTGTTTTTTGCATGTTATTACTTCAAAAAGTAATGCGATAAAAAATTGAGACACTCTTCCTACACCGCTGGTTAACTCGGTGTATGAGGAAGAGTAAATATATAGCGGTTGTTTATGATCACAGCTCATTAAATTCGCGCGCAGCACTTTTGCAATTGCCTCAACTGTAAAATTTCTTATGAAAAATTATGTTAAAAAATTAATTAGTACCTTGCATGTCGACATTATGTATAGAAAGATAACTTGAAAACAGGGGACATTCTCACCACTCTCATGTGGAATATTTTTGCCCACTATTTGCAAGTTATTCTCTCATAGATTATGTCAACATGCAAGATATGTCAACCTGCAACATATATTTGTTGACAAGCAAGATTTAATGTTATCTACAAAAAAGACTTTGGAAATTTTTTCTAAGCTTTTTAATATCTCCAACATGTGACTTATAACAAGCTAGATGCAACTTATTTATGTTTGTCAAATGCGACTTATTTAAATGCTGACATATGTGAGGTTAATATTTTGACATGCAACTTATCTATGTTGACATGCAACTTATTCTTGTTCATATGCAATTTATTTATGTTCACATGCAAGATACTTATGTTTGCGTGATATACATTAAAGCTATACTTTTTTTGTGGAAGCCTAATGAAAATTTTGCGGAAACGTTAACGTAAAATGATATTTTTTTTAAAAATATAATTTGCAGAAATGTCCTTTTGCATACTTCCGCAATTTACCTGTTGCGATGAGTTCAACCCGCTTAAATAGACAATACTTGAACGACAACATAAATCGAAAACCAATTTGAAAGGATTGCATTTTTAAGGACTGTCGATCTTTTACCAATTTGGTGCCCAAACAACATACATAGTTGTTTTGGCACAAAATCTATATACAAGGCATCTGTATTAGAAACTTTCAAATGGATGGTCGTGATTTTGAATCTCAGTCACGACTAAGTTGATCCAGGAAAAATAAGTAGCAAGTGTTCGTTCGCCAGGCTCTCGGCACTTTAATCTGTAGTTAAAATTGTTAGTCCTTCGGATGAGACCTTAATTTAAAAAAACCAAGGCTCTGTGTCACGACAGGCGTTGACACGATAAAGAGCCCTCACTGCTCAATGGCCCTGAGTGCCAAGTAATGGTCTAAGCCCTTCGCCGGTATATAGTCACATGTCTATATGAGTGAAAATTCTCGAAAGGGACGTTAAACAACATACAATCAATCAATACATTTTAAATAGTAGTATGTACCAGAGGTTTGTGTACCGTTATATATGTGCATAATTATCTTGCATGTCAACATAAATAAGTTGCAGGTCAACAACAATAAGTTGCATTTAGTCAGATGGAAGTCACATGAGGGCAATATTCGATAAATTTAGAATGTTTCCCAAATTAATAGTTGATCAAATTGTATGTCAACATATTCAAGTTACTTGTTGAAATCTTTATATATTATATTTATTGAATTTTGACATAATATAGAGAAAAATAACAGTGAGTGTAGTGGCATATTTCTGCCCCCTGCATGCAAGATAAATTATGTTAACATACAATATAATTTTGAAGACGTGCGAATTATTTATGTCAACATGAAAAATAACATAATCATCTTTTATGTAAATATATATAATCGCATGTTAACATAATTATGTTGCATCTTACTAGTTTGATGTGCTATAGTGGCGTTAAGTTTACCAACATTAAGATTGGATTCTTTCAAAAGATTGGTAACTTGCATGTGCACATAAATACTATGCATGTAGACATAATTATCTTGCATATTGACAAAGTTTCTCGACATAATTTATCTTGCATGTAGGGGGCAGAAATATGCCATCACATGTTTGAAAGAGGTAAGACAGGGGAAACTATGGTGCCACTTTTATGTCCCCTGTATGCAAGTTATTTTTCTATAAATTATGCCAATATGCATGAAATATATGGAGATAACGAACAGTATTAAAGCGCAGTCCATTAAACAATACAAATTTTTGGAGCAGAGCAAACACGGACCTCTAAAACATCAGAGGTGGAAGTATGATGGAGGAGCGAGCATCCTCTGCCAATGGGTGTCAACAGCCGTGTGCCAGCCGTGTACTCCGTGAAACCATTAACATTATGTCAATAACATAACTATTTTGACATACAAGATAAATGTAACCAAGTAAGAATTAGAAAAATTTTCTCAACTTATTAAATACTGCCAACATGTGTATTCCAACATTCCAGATGCAACTATTTATTGTGACATGAAACTTTTAAAATTATGTTAACATGCAAAAAAATATGTTGACATGCAACATATATATGCCAGCATGCAACTTATTTACATTGATCGACTTGCAATTTAACTTAATTATGTTTAGATGCAATTTATTTATGTTGACATGCAGACTACTCATAGTAGTATTGATCAACGTGCAACTTATATATGTTGTCGTACGAGATAAATATGTAAACGTGAATAAGTACCATTTAAAGCTTTTTCGTGGAAACATTAATAATGGTTCATTAAAAAAAATTTTTTTTTAATTTGTGAGGTATGTCCTTCGGCACTACTTTCCGGCAAGTTCAGGGAAAAAAACTTCGACGTTGTTTTTCCGCTTTTCGGAGAGACTGGATCTAGAAGTTGGTAATTTATCTGTCGCGATGTCAGAGTTCAATCCGGGTAACTTATTTATTACGGGTTGGACATATTCAAAACAACAGTGTAAGTCCGAATCAAATTTAATATCGTACAGCACTATCAGCAGTACAAAAGAGTAACAACTGAACTTGAACTTCTATGTAAAGAATCTCAAGAAGGTATGAAAATCGATATTTACAGGTTTAAATTTTAAGTCGGCTACTGATGTTCAAATTTATATCGTTTTATACAGCACTATCAGTTATACCTTTAAAACAGTGCAGTACAAAAGAGTATAACAACTGAACTTGAACTTCTAATGTAAAGAATCTCAAAAAGATATGAAAAACGATATGTAAACCCACTGACAAAGTTTAAAATTCGCGCACAGAATTGGGGCTGAATACCGTACTTTCGGCTACGTTATTGTATACGTCTTAAGGTAGGATTCTTCTCTGGTTTCTGAGTAGGTGAAATATTCAATGTATATTTGCTTATATGTCGTATATATTTAGGTGAAAGAGATTTAAAAGACCATTAGTTTTTTTCCTCATCACAGTTCTACAACTTTAAATAGAAATGGTCAGCTGTGTTTGAAAACTAGCAGGGACTATATTTTTGGCGGAATAGTGGCGTATGAAAATATCTTCTTTTCTGTCTCTCAAAATTATTATAGAACTATGTATATAATTTTTCACAATCAAAGCAGAAGTTTTCAAATTTATAAATTCAAGGAACTAAAGTTTTAAAATATATCAAATAAATATGAATTTCCAAACAAACTACAATTATGTTTTACAGAAGCCAAAAATCCAAATTTCACTTTTTGTTTTTGTATCTTGTATCTCTATATAGTTTTGTAAATATAGGACGCATATAAAAATAACTTAAATACCCTAAAAATTTAAGAAAATTAGAGAAAATTCGGATTAGCCAAAATCCATTTTTGTTAAACTATTTGTGTCAATTTGGTAATATCATCTTATAGATTCTATATGGTAATATCTTTTTATGCAAAAAGAAAAACATTTAATCTTTTGAAATAGAAGACCCTATATCATGATTGGATGCTGTTATTTTTATTCTTAATGACAAGGGAAAGGTTATGACCTTGACCTGACCTTCACTCTAATATAAAACGGTCAAAACTAATCTAACTTATATCATCACTTAGTAATATTGTCTTCTTTGTTCTGTGAAAATTTCATTAATTTTTAAAACAAGAAATACAGTTTTGTTTCCAGTTTTCTTAAAAATGTCTTATTTTTAGTTTCTTTAAAAACAAAATTTTATTTAATTGCACATTTTGAAAATAAGATTTTATCTGTTAAAAGTTTTTTTCCAATAAATAGAGAATACAGCTTATATTGGTGTTATACGCCCGGTTAAATACCATCATACGTATATTTGTGTCTTAGTAACAAAACCGACTAGACATCAAAATCGCTCTATTAATCTCTCCTACTACTTGCTAATATTTTTCAAAAGAAACTTTTGACTACCTCTTGATTTGCACATTTCATTTATCAACTTAGTTTTACGAAAAGAACCTGTTATATAGTAAAACATTTTTACCAAACATTCCATCTATTTTTATTACTCATCAAGATTACGGCATATTACGGAATAATTCCAATATTACGAATAGTCGGAATCGGTCAGTGTATTTGAAATAAATTAATGAATTTTGTGTGACATCATCACAGGAAGAAATTTCATTTTATAGCCAAAACTCAATTAGTGTTACGTTGCATGTTGACATAGTAATGTTGCATTTTGACTGATGTACACATAGATACCATCATGGAAAACAGTTGAAAATGTTTTATAGATGTATGTGGGTTTTTAATTCAATCAAAGGTGGGGTATAAAAATTCACAATTAAATTTTAAAAGACCGTCGGCTACTGACATATATGTCCTAAAGCAGAATTTATATCCGAAGGAGGTTCATTTATCTTGCATCTCATTTAGTTTTGTTATACCTTTAAAACAGCATGCAGTACAAAAGAGTATAACAACTGAACTTGAACTTCTAAGTTAGGAATCTCAAAAAGATATGAGAAAGCCATATCTAGCGCCTAAGGAGGTTGTATTGGCAAATTTCATTTATCTCAATTAAGACAGTAAGTGCATTTTTTTAACTGTACAAGTTGCATGTCGTTGATCCTGTTGTTCATTATCCTCAGTCGAGGTCAACACAACAGAGTGAAGCCATATCTCCGAAGCAGTAGTGTTTTAACTGTACAAGTTGATTCAGATTCATATGTTGTATTATCAATACTTAGTATAGTCTGTCACTTTTGAGATATTGAAGTTCATTTATAATAAATCAAAGTTCTCTTATTTTCACTTCACTCTATATAACTGTAGCGTCATGGTTTTATATATTATTTTGTCTTTGACCAAAAAAATTATGGTTAAAGACAAATATATAAAACAATATTACGCTACAGTTCTGCAGCTATAAGTATGTAAGACGGTCTGTCTGGTTTTCGGGTATTTAGAAACTATCTGAAGTTAACAGTAACTTTGTTCACTCCGTTTTAAAGCCTCAGTCGGGCTTAGATCTTGATATATCTACAGAGAGTCTCCCTATGCTGTAAACTTTGGCTTGGCTTTTCATTTTCAGTATTTTCCGCTTTGATTGAGGAGCTGGCACTTGCGAGGAAGGTTCAGGAAAGAAGCTTCAAGAAGTTAATTAGCTGATGAAGTAAATCTGCTAGAAAACAGCCCACGCAGAGATATTCGGTTTAACCTCAACTGTTTATTTTTTACGTACATGAATGAAGTACTTGAAGTTGTAATAGAATAATGGCACCTTACCTGCCATGAATGTGTGTGTATTTCAGATCGTATAAAACTTGTTCGAGATCATATGCACTTACTTTATACCTTTTTTCATATTTGTTTATTTTTTAATCTTAATGCTTTGTGTGTCTCCCTGAAGAGCAGAGCGGCACTTAGGGATTACTTTTTCTGTCTGTCTGTCTGTCTGTCTGTCTCACCTTTTATCTTGAAAACTGTACGATGTATGTAAGAAGATTCATATATATCTTGGTACTATGACTTTTGTAAAATACCATCTTTCACTCACATCGTCACTTTTGGATTTGACTATTCATCAATTTATCAAAATACCTCAAAAAGACTTTTTATGACATTTTAGAGGTGAGTTTATGATATTCACCGAATGTTGGTGTTTATGTCTATTATTCTTTAAATTACAGTGATGTTTCCAAAGGTACGAAAGTCCTTAAGCTTATGCGATAGGATTGCACATCAATTTCGAAAGGTTAAAAAAAAAACATTCTTTATGATTTTTTTGTCCAAATGTTAAGGTCAAAAATTCATGTTGTATAATATGAATCTCAGATTTTATTCAATATTGTCTTTAATAAAAACGAGACACCAATTTATTCTGTGGTGACAAGGACAAAAGTAAGAGTCACAAACTTGGTTATTTTCCCCCAAAGTTTGCGAAAGTGATCAAGTGGGTATTAAATAAAGGATATAGAGATAACGAACAGTATTCAATATCAAAGTCCATAAAAAAATACAAAATAGGAGCAGAGTATAAACGGACCTCTAAAACATCAGAGGTGGGATGAGGTGCCATGGAGGAGTGAGCATCTCCTGCTGACCGGTCACACCCGCCGTATACTCCTTGTCATGATCAAGAAATAATGGGAAAATCCGTCGTCAATTAGGTGTATAAATAATGGACTAACAATTTGTATGAAAAACGTCAGTCAGCATTTGACTCTATGCATGATAAATTGTATTTGCTGACAAGGTCATTGTATCGACCAATGAACTTACGAAATTAAGGTATTCTTGTTTTATCAACTTGTTTGTCAATAATTAACCTCATTTTAGAAATTGTTCATACGAAGAGCATGCTCTTGCGTATCGAATCAACTGAGATATATAAACGCCGTATGCAGGTGATGAAGGTATATTGCTGCATAAGTAAGGGAATTGACGATAGAAAAGTTAAAGTCATCGCATTTATCGTAGAGCTTGGTTGTCAGATTACCATAAATGTCTTTTTAAAGTAAAATATCCAAGTATGAAACAGGTGTGTCAGACTCTGTGGTATCTTTTATCTCAAGCTCAGCAGGATATATCGTATCGACATAGGAATGGAAATTATCATTGTTAATTGACAATACGTCGTCGATATATCTAAATGTTGAGTTGAAGGCCACAGCAAGTGTTTTCTTCTTTTCACGCATAAAATTTTGCACAAATTCTGCTTCATATGAATACAAAAATATGTCTACTGATAACGGAGCGCAATTGTTCACCATGGGAATTCCAATTGATTGTTGGAAGACCTGGTCTCCAAAAACCACATTGATATTGTCAGTCAGAAACTCAGCCTTCTTTTTGATGTCAACTTCAGAGTACTTGTGTGTGCAATCAGAAAGTGTTTTAACAAAATAATTTTGCAAATGACCAATGACCAAATAAGTCAATTCACACGTTCTATTTTTATTGAAAAAGCAGCTGTCAATGATATCAAATAGCCTGGACTTTAATTTACCGTGGGGAATGGTTGTGTATAAAGTTGAAAAGTCGTAAGTTTTTAAGCTGTTGATTTGGTAAAACCTTGTGATTTCAAATTGTCCAAAAGTTCTTTGGAATTTTTGAGTATCCACATCTGATTCACACCACTTCTTGAATATATTGTTGCACAGTACTTTTGAAGTTTTTCCTTCACTACTATCAATTGTCTGACGGTCTGTCCCAAAAAACACTCAGAGTGTTAAAATATTCAGTTTTATTCTTCTGCGTTAAAAATGAAAATCCTAAATATGTTACTTTCTTGTTGAACATGCCTAAATTTTCATTTTGAGAGTAACACTATTAAAAATTCTTTTTTGGGGTCTTTTTTTATTTTCACAACAATTTTACTGTATTTGCAACTTGAGAAAAGAACTTAAATTCCTGTTGACGAAAAATACTCCATTTCTGGCTCAAATCTCACCTTATAGAAAATATGTACGTGAAATAAACACAAATTGGCGACTGTGTGCATTTTTGAGAATATTTACGATGGATTTTTACTAAAATGGTTAAGGGTTCCTTTGAAAAACTCAATTAACTAGATACCTCGATAAAGAAATAATGGTGTACCCTAGACTGAACCTTGATGCTTTAGAAGTGTAAATGTGTGATTAGCTTTCATAGTCTTATCTTTGTTCAGTAAGTTAGCATCACATTCTTATACGGGGCTCAGGAATCACTTTCAAATATAATGCTAGAGCATTAAGTATAATTACATGTCCTGCCTGACTTTTGTTCTAAGCTTCTGTATAATTCATCTGCTACTCGAGTTCTTTATATCATTCAGGTTGCAGATAAATTCTCCGACAGCTATTTAGGTGTAGTGATCGAGCTATTCATTCCGTTCTTAATTCTTCTTTATCTTTTGAAGAATTCAAACTGATATGAAAGCATATTTATATATTTTTTTCTGTAGAAAGAGGGATTATGAGGTGATACCTCTGAAAATGAAGAACCGAAAAACTAGCAATAAAATCGTCACTTTCAATGGACATTTTATATAAAAGTATGTTTTCGTTAATTATTTGTGCTACTAGTATTTACTTGAAACAAGTGTAGTCTACATGAAAATACTCGATTAACACAGGTGTACTGATGAGGATTTAGTTCTAACTGTAGCTTAATATATAGGAAACGTTTTTAAAACAGAGAGAGAGAGAAATGGCTAGGGGATTGTTATCATCATATAATCTTCGAACATCAAAGGGAGAAAGGGTTAGCTGACCACTTACAAGGGTCGAACTGTAACATATTTTGATTAGATGCGTCAGAAGACATTGGTCGACATTAGCAATTTGGTATCGGTGGTCAAGCCCTATCTTCTTGCTGAGATCATAACCTCGATTGGAATCCATGTATTGTACATGTATATAAGCTATTTTCAGCATGTTAACAGAATAATTTAGTACTCGTCTGGTGGTTTACTAAAGATGAAAAATTGTTAGAAGTTGGTATTTTCATTCTATTGGGCACAGGCCTTTTGGGTCGCTTCTAACCAAACTTGATGAATTAATATTTTCTATATATATCTTATTTTTTAAAAGTCGGATTAAAGCGATTTACAAGCCTGTGTACATGTACTTGGTATAATTCCGGTACACATTCACCTAGCTCCATTGCTATAAAAGCAGTGGAAACTCCCATAAACCCCCTTCCCACCTACCCCCTACACACAAAGGGAATATCTTCAACTTTTGCATAGCAATATCTTTCTGACTCAAAGACTCTTTCTATCCATGTTAATTTATCTATTTCATTATGTTCCCCAAACGAAGTTGGGGAACATATTGTTTTTACTCTGTTTCTTATTATGTTCCCCAAACGAAGTTGGGGAACATATTGTTTTTACTCTGTTTCTTATTATTATTATTATTATTAAGGTCTTCCGTCTTCACGGAAGACCTTATAGCGATTCTACTGTTTCTTCTTATTATTATTATTTTCCTGACCATCTAATTTTGTGCACGCGATTTCTCGAAGACTACTAGATGGATTTTCACGAAATTCTCAGAAATAATGTGTTGTTATCTGAAGTTATTTTATCCGAGAGATTTTTTGGAAATTCGCTTCCGGTGCCAAGTTATAGACCTTTTCCTGAATTTAAAATGACATTTTGTCCGCGATTCATCTCAAGAACGGTAAAAGATATTAATGTGAAACTTTCAGGGATTATAGATCGTGATATTCACTATCCAGGACGCGACCTTTCGTCCGTCGTCAGTACTTCCTGTTGTTTCCAGATGAAAATTTAAAAAGTCGAATTTTTTAACTTTTTTGTTTTTCAATATTTTTGAATTATTTCAATATGTTTAATAGAAATCCTTCTAATTAGGCTTAATATATAACTTGTTTATAAATTGATTAATCAAAACTCTAGATATTAACATTTGAAAATTCGAAGCGTATCCAAAATGGCGTCTGTCTCCGTCAACTCCGACATTTAGCGCGTAGGGGGTTATGGAGTCAGCTGAGCGTTTGGTTGAACGAAACTAACATAAGGATAAATGAAATGTAAAAGAGTACTTTGATTGTCACGTCATAGTTACGTTGCTATTCTGTTTTAACTAAAGTTTTAATTCGAGGTCTTCTAAAATTGATTTTATATGCTTCTCAAATTGGAAAAAGATGAGACCACATGTACAAATGAAATACTATATCTACAACCTTTTGTTTTGCATCATGGAACAACAGATCTTGAATCACGATTAATATACTTGTAAGCATAAGTTTATCAAGAAACAATATATTCAATGAGTATAAAACGCGGCCACTGTTTTCCCATGCAAACTAACAGAAAAGAATAAAATAAGTAAACCATTTTTCAAAAGATCGTTTAATGAAGTTTATGTAAACATTTGTTTTCTAATAGATCTAATTAAAGTTATTGAACATAAATGGTATCTTAATTCTTGACCCTCGTTGGGTGAGGCACGTTTTTCAGTTTCAGTTTTTTAATAAATTTGTAACTAATTGGGAAATTGAAATATGTTAAAGAATCATAGCCATATTCAACTGCTTTTGTATTACTTGCGTATAAACGATATGTTTTATGTCTCGTACATTGAACGTATAAAATGACTTTTAAAACTCACAATGTAAGCTATAAGAACGTTCTTAATTTCATTGTAGCTATCACACCTTTTTAATAGAACTTTCCAAAGAAAAGGCGTGAAGATTTTGGCGCGAAATTATGAATAGTGACCAACCTTTCACAATTTCAAGACAGATACACTATTGCAGAAATATTTACAAATAAATTTAGAAGAGTGGTCCCAATTTAGTAAAGGTAAGCGCGTTGGAAATACTTGCTGGTAACCCTGGTTCAATCAGCCATCTCTACGATTTTTTCTAATTAGTTTTTCAGCTTAATTTTACAGGGTTTTTTTTAAGAATCGGACGGAAGACCTCTCGTTGCTCGCAACGAGATCGTTTCTAGTTATTAAGGTCTTCCGTCTTCACGGAAGACCTTATAGTTATTGCTCTGTTTCTTATTATTATTATTATTATTATTATTTTTCTGACACGATATCTCGACAACTACTGGATAGAATTACATGAAATTTTCAGGAAAGATGTGTTGTAAGATACTCTTGAAAGTTCCAAGAGAGTTTTTGGAAATTCCTCTCTGGTGCCAAGTTTTGGACCATTTTCCTGATTTTAAAATGACATTTTGTCTACGATTAAACTCAAAAACGGTAAAAGATATCAATGTGAAACTTTCAGAGTTTATAGATGATGATCAATACTTTCCAGGACGCAACTTTTCGTTCGTCGTCAGTACTTCCTGTTGCTACCGGAAGCCAATTCAAAAAGTCCAAATTTTCAACTTTCTCTGTTTTTCAATATTTTTCATTTATTTTTGGAATATTAATAGAGACACTTCTATTGATGCTTACTATATAAGTTGTTTTAATATTGGTTAATCTGAACTCTAGATATTAATATTTGAAAATCTGAAGCGGGCCCAAGATGGCGGCTGTCTCTGTCAACTCCGACATTTCGCGAGTAGGGGCTTATGGAGGCAGCTGAGCGTTTGATTAAACCATTCTGACATAAGGATATATGAAATGCAAAAAAACTACTTGGACTCTCACGTAGTAGTACGTTGCAATTCAGTGTCAATCTTAAAAAACTTAATTTACGTTTCACTGCTTTAGTGTTACTGGGCTAGATACGATATGTAATGTGTACAATGTGTTATTTATACTTTCCTAACGCCGAAATAAAATAAAGGTGATAAGAATGTTTTATTTAATTAATTTCATTGAAGCTATTGCACCTCTTTAATAGATCAGTACAAAGAAAAGGTGCGAATATTTACGCGTGGCGTTTGACACGAAATTATGAATAGTGGCCCGCCTTTTATGATTCTAAGACAGGTGTACTGTTGCAAAAGTATACACAAGTATATTTAAAGCAGTATTCCCAATAGCTAAATGGTTCGCGCGTTAGGGAGAAAAGAGAGAAAAAAAGGCGCATTCACGTTGCCGACCTAGATTCACTCCTCCTTGTGATCAAAATTTTGAATCACTTTTTAGTTCGATTTTACAAGTTTTTTTCCTGAATCAGACGGAAGACCTCTCGTTGCTCGCAACGAGATCGTATCTAGTATTATTATTATTTTTTTCCTCAAAATTTTGTGCAGGCGATTTCTCGAAAACTGTTCCGTGGTTTTCAATGAAACTTTCAGGAATCATGCGTCATTATATGAACTTTGTTCAACAGAAGGAAAATTTGGAATACTCACCTTCGGTTCCAAGTTATTGACAGTTTTCTGATTTCAAAATGGATTTTTGTCCCCCCTTTTTTACGAAAATGGTCTAAGATATTAACTGGAGACTTGTTAGAGATGATAGATGATGACTTTAAGATATGTGAAATCACCTTTTTGTGTGTCGTCAGTACTTCCGTTCGCTAGCGGAAGCGAATTTAAAAAGTCCGTATTTTCTAACTTTTTTGTTTTTCAATATTTTTCATTTATTTTTGGAATGTTAATAGAAACCGTTCTTATAATGCTTACTATATAATTTGTTTGAACATTGATAAATCCAAACTCTAGATATTAACATTTGAAAATCTGAAGCGGGTCCAATATGGCGGCTGTCTATGTCAATTCCGATATTTCGCAATAGGGGTTTTCAGAGGCAGCCAAGCGTTTGCTTGAACGAAAGTAAATAAGGATAAATGAAATGTAAAGGAATATGGGGATTGTCACGAAGTAGTTACGTTGTTATGTGTCAAACTATGTTTAAATCCATGGTCGTCTCAAACGTCTTCTATAATTGGTTTTGGCTGGTTCTCAAAGTAGAAAAAGAAAAGACTAAATGTGCAAATGAAATACATACCTACTATCATTAATTTTGTTTTGCGGAAAAACAGATCTTAAATCTTAGTTACAAATAATAGTTTTAAGAAACAATGTCGATGTATGTAGTAAGTATCAAACGTATCCACTGTTTTGCTCATGCACCCTAGAGTCATATTAAACTACATTTGTAATAGGAGAGACAAACATAAGAAAATCATTTTTTAGAAGAATTGAGTTTATATTAATATTCGTGTGTCAAAGATATGATTTAAGTTATTGAACATAAATGGTATCTGATTCCTTGACCGTCTTAGGGCGACACATGTTTTTCTGCGAAACATTTCAACCTTTTCATGAAAGTTTAACTAATCGGGATAGTTCAGTATTGGAATAAACAGGAAATTTTAAAAAGTAAAAAGTTATTGCAGTTTCACTGATTTAGTGTTACTTATCTATTAACGTCATAGAATTTGTAAATGTGTTAAAAGCAATTATTTCTTTACCTTGAAATTTTAGCTATGAAAACGTTCTTTTTTTATTTCCATTGAAGTTATCACACCTATTTAATGGGACATTCCAAAGAAAAGGCGCGAAGATTTACTCGTGGCGTTTGACGCAAAATTATGAATAGTGACCGCCTTTCATTATTCTAACACAGATGTACTGTTTCAGAAGTATATACAAGTAGATTTAGAGATGTGGTCCCAATAGCGTAACAGTAAGAGCTTTGGATTTTCATGCTGGCGACCCGGGTTTAATCCCCTTTGTTTCCATAAAAAGTTTTATCACTTTTCAGCTCGATTTTGCGGGGGGGGGGGGGTTCAGAAGCGGACGGAAGACCTCTCGTTGCTCGCAACGAGTTTCTTTTCTAGTTATTATTATTATGTCGCCCCGAACGAAGTCGGGGACGACATATTGATATTGTACGCATGTTTTTTTTATCCAGGCTGTTTCTCGGAGATGGCTGGGACAATCTTACTGAAACTTTCCTTAAAGGACGATCACTGGTTGTAGTTGTGCAGTGAGGTCGTTCAGTTCCAATATGTCTACCGTTGCCATGGAAACCTGTAAAAAGCGACAAATTTTGTCCGAGAGTGTTCTCTCTGGTCCCTTAAACGTTTGTCATGAAACTTTTCTTATTTTAATGATTAGTATCTGTAGTTCTGCAACTCGTATTTAAAATTTTCATATAATCCATTATTGCCATGGAAACCAGGTGAAAGTTAAAATTCTTTAATTTCGATTTTCTCAATAACTACTCAGGCAATCGTTTTGAAACTTTCAATGTTTATTCCTTGCAATGTGTCAAAGTGATTTCTACTTTCAAAATAATTGTAATGAGTCGCTCACAGTTGCCATAGAAACGAAACAGAAAAAAAAATTCAGATGTACACATGTGTTCTCCAAGGTCTAGGTCAAAGGGTCAAAGTTCGTCGTATCCAATAAAAGTTCTTTTCACAAGGATTACATATTTGAAATACGAAAGCCCTAGTACTTACCGTTCAAACGTTATGGCTATTTACTATGTTCAAGACGACCCCCCCCCCCTTTTTTTTTGAAGCACACAGCCAAGTAGAATACACAGATATAACATATACAACTTACAAGTAACTTTTTAAAATCTTCATTCATAAAATTCAGTTCCCGTCATGTGGTATTTTGCCATCATTCATTCTCCTTCTGTTTTTTCTCTTGAATTCATAATTATTTTAAGTTATCTATATAAAAAAAATATAATGATTGTCAGCTGCATTTATTATCATTTCGCATTTTCTTGTATATCTATCACTTGTATATTATTCATTTCATTAGATAGTGCAATTATAAATTAAAAAATTGGTACGTCATTTCCATAGTTTTTATTCATTCATAAATTCTTTGATCCGCTCCTGATGGTTCGCAAAGCCTTGATCACCACTGTATACAAAACATTCATCTCGCCGAAAATGTTCATGATTCCGCTAAACTGAGAAAGTTCACACATGATTTATCATCTCATAACACACATCAGCTCTCTGCAATGCAGGAATGCTCGAATTGATGGTGGCATGTCAGATTCGTTTTTCGGTAGAACCTCTAAAATGAAAGTGAAAGAGGGAAATTTCAGAGTTCTCACTGGCGTTACAATACACAAAATAATTCGGCTGATCTTCCTCATAAATTACATTTCCCAAGCTTTTATCATAGGAAAGATACTGCCAATTAACAAGTATGAGGCTCAGTTCAGTACATCTGCCAGATTTCTTTTATGCAAGTCTGCAAATTGAGGAACTTGTAATTTTCCTGCACTACTTTCTTCTCCTACCGATTCTTAAAATAAGGAGTGGGATGTACCAAATTAAGGTCTTCCGTTTCCAATGGAAAGGACTGATATAACTCAATGGTTGTTCAAACTTAGCTTATGGACTTTTGTTTTAGTGATGATAAAAATGAAAGTCTTGTCTAATACGGGGCGACATATGCTATTGCTTGCAATAGCAGACTTTCTAGTTTTTCTTCTTCTTCTTCCTGGGTACTTTTTTGTCCGGGAATGATCTTGTAAACTGTTCGTCCGATGTAGGTAAAATATTTTTAGGGTAAGTAGACATGTTATGTAGATTTGCGGAATGAAGGTCATTTTGCGTGCACGTGCTTGCAAGAGCGTGCACGTGCGACACGTAAAATGACCAATATAATCGATATAGCGGCAACTTTTTTATTTTTTGATGAATTGCTTTGAAACTCATAATGTGAGGATATATTAGTAGTATAGACATGATGAGATGGTCAAAATAGCAAGATCTCACGCGCTTGCACGTGCGCTTCGCTCTGATTGGCTGAAACTAAAGTCTCAATATCTTTCTTGTTTCTTGTCATAATCCTTTGAAATTTTGAACATAGTCCTACATTAAAAAGATCTACAGCCTGATATATAAGAATTTTCAAGAAAGCATGCGCATGCACGTGTGCTGCAATCTGATTGGCTGAAACTTTATATAGCTATAACTCCCTTGGTTTTCAACCAAACAGGATGGAATTTGGAACATAGATAGATATAATGGACTTCTACAAGAAGGTATGGTCACCATGCACATACATACACATGCGTGTACGTGCGCTGCAATCTGATTGGCTGAAACTTTAAACAGCTATAAGTCCCTTGGTTTTCAACCAAACGGGATGGGATTTAGAACATAGATAGATGTAATGGACTTTTACAAGAAGGTATGGTTACCATGCTCATGTATGCACATGCGTGCACGTGAAATGAGTAAAATCAAAAATACACATGAATGAGCGTATTTTTTAATCATTTTGGATTAAATACTTTAATATTTAGTATATCTAAATATATAGATTGTATAGACAAGATGATATGGTCATTACACAAATGCATTCACATGCGCACGCGTGCGATGCTAAAATTTGAATGAACTTGGTACACTTCTGGGTAAACGTTGGTAAAGTCTCAAATGCATCGAGTTTGTCTTATTTAATGACGTTTACAGGGAATATGGCACCAAAAGGGAGTTGGGGAGCGTTTGGGGAACATCTGTAACGGTCCCCGTTACAATTAGCACTAGTTATTAAGGTCTTCCGTCTCCAACGGAAGACCTTCTTATTATTCTTCGGTTTCTTTTTCCCTATTATTATTTTTCTTCCAACCGATTTTGTGCAAGCGATTTCTCAGAGATGGCTCGTCCGATTTATACCAAACTTTCAGATCTGAAAGATATTCAATTGATCTTGATAGGTTTTTTTCCTTTTTGATTATCTCACTTCCGGTCGTGAGATATGGACGATTTTCTGATTTTCAGAGGGTCGGCTTGTCCAGGAAACTCCTCCGAAACGACTGAAGATATCGACTTAAGATTTTCAGTGAAAATAGAGGAAGGTTTGGCGAGTTGTAATTGGGTCTCCAAATCTTTCTAGCGCAAAAGGCGCCGGCGCTCGGTAGGGCCCGAAAAATGTCTCAGAAATATCTCACAAATTTTAACACATTTTGTTTCATATCTTCACACCTGTTCATAATTTGTTAAAGCATATTGAAGATTAAATGTGCAACATCACAAGACCTTTCATTTGATATCAAAAAAATAGGGCTGACCCCTCAAATTAGGGGCTCAGAGGGGCTAAAAGTCTTTTATCTATAACTCTCTAATGATCAATATTTTGTTATACATTACTGAAGCAAAAGTATTTATCTTAACAATTTGATGCTTACTATATAAGTTGTTTGAATATTGGGTAATCTGAACTCTAGATATTAAGATTTGAAAATCTGAAGCGGGCCCAAGATGGCGGCTGTCTCTGTCAACTCAGCAATTTTGCGAGTAGGGGTTTATGGGGGCAGCTGAGCGTTTGGTTAAATCATTCTGACATAAGGACACATGAAATGTGAAAAACTACTTGGACTTTCACGTAGTAGTACGTTGCAATTCATTGTCAATCTTGAAACTTAATTTCCGTTTAACTGCTTTAGTGTAACAGGGCTGGGTACGATATGTAATGTGTACAATGTGTTCAATATACTTTCTTAACGTTGAAATAAATAAAGGCGATAAGAAGGTTTTATTTATTTAATTTCATTGAAGCTAAGCAACCGATTTAATAGATCAGTCCAAAGAAAAGGCGCGAATACTTACTCCTGGCGTTTGGCGCGAAATTATGAAAAGTGCCCCGCCTTTTCTGATTCGTAGTCAGGTGTACTGTTGCAAAAGTATACACAAGTATATTTAGAGCAGTACTCCCAATGGCTTAATGGTTTGCGCATTGTGGATAAAAGAGAAAAAAGCGCATTCACATTGGCGACCTTGGTTCAATCTTCCTTGTGACCAAAATTTTGAATCACATTTCAGTTCGTTTTTACAAGGGGTTTTTTTTGTGAATCGGACGGAAGACCTCTCGTTGCTTGCAACGAGATCGTTTCTAGTTATTATTAAGGTCTTCCGTCTTCAGCGGAAGACCTTCTTGTTATTCGTTGGTTTCTTTTCCACTGTTTTTCTTATTATTTTTTTTCTTACCGATTTTGTGCACGCGATTTCTCAAAAACGGCTGGTTAGATTTTTATGAAACTTTCAGGTCTGATAGAACATTAAAAAATCTTTATGCATTTTTTTTAATTTTGATGACGTCACTTCCGGTTCGAAGATTTTTGCAATTTTGTGATTTTTAAGGGTCAGTTTGTCCGTCACTCTTCTTCAAAACCGCTCATCACAGGAATATGAAACCTTTTCTGGAAGATAGAGCAACATATGTAGATTTGCATTGTGTTGTTAACTTTCACCGGAAGTACTGCACGTTAACGCTCGGTACGGTCTGAAAAAAATGATATTGAGCGTTTCAAAATTTCTAACACTTTTTCTATTATATCGCTTTACTTGTAAATATTTTGTTAAAACATATAGAACAAAATTTGTGAAGAATTCTGAGATCTTTCGAATGATATCTCGAAAAAAGGGCTGGCCTCAAAAAATAGGGGCCTACAAGGGCCAAAAGCTTTTTCTTAATATCTCAAAAAGTATTGAAAATTTGTAATACGTCAAAGAAGCAATGTTGTTCAAAATATCAAGCTTAATCTATTGAAGTCGTCAAAATACGTCCGGCGTCGTCACTTCCGGTCAAACTGGACGCGTATTTTTGCCATTCTTGACAAGTTTTTGGGTAACATATGTCTCTGAGAGCACAAGACTTAATTTTCCGTCCGTCGTCGTCACTTCCGGTCAAACCGGAAGTAGCAAAAAATGCTATTTTTTGCATTAATTAACATAGCTTTAGAGGATTCAAACCATTTTGGGGCGTTATTTCTCATTTTTGTTCAAGTTTGTGCAACTTCCGGTCATACAGGACGGAAGACCTACTCGTTGCTTTGCAACGAGCTCGGCTCTAGTTATTATTATTTTTCTTCTTCTTCTTCCTGGGTACTTTTTTGTCCGGGAATGATCTTGTTAACTGTTCGTCCGATGTAGGTAAAACCTTTTTAGGGTCAGTAGGCATGTTATGTAGATTTGTGGAATCAAGGTCATTTTGTGCGCACGTGCTTGCAAGAGCGCGCACGTGCAACACGTGAAATGACCAATATACTAGATATAGCCGCAACTTATCTATTTTTTGATAAAATGCTTTGAAACTCATAATATAAGGATATATTAGTAGCATAGACAATATGACATGTTCAAAATAGCAAGATCTCACGCGCATGCACGTGTGCTTCGCTCTGATTGGTTGAAACTAAAGTCTCAATATCTTTCTTGTTTTTTGAAGAAATCCTTTGAAATTTTGAACATAGCCATACATTAAGATATCCTACAACATGATATATAGCAATTATCATGAAAACACGTGCATGCACGTGCGCTGCAATCTGATTGGCTTAAACTTTAAATAGCTATAACTCCCTTGATTTTCAACCAAACTGGATGGGATTTGGAACATAGATAGATATAATAAAGCTCTACAAATAGATATGGCCACCATGCACATGCATACACGTCCGTGTACGCGTGCTGCAATCTCATTGGCTGAAACTTTAAACAGCTATAACTCCCTTGGTTTTCAACGAAACGAGGTGGGATTAAGAACATAGATAGATGTAATGGACTTGTACAAGAAGGTATGGTCACCATGCTCATGTATGCACGTGCGTGCACGTGAAATGAGTAAAATCAAAAATACACTTGAATGAGCGTATTTTTTAATACTTTTGGATTAAATACTTTATTATTTAGTATTTTAAAATATATACATTGTGTAGACAATATGATATGGCCATTACGCACATGCATTCACACGCACACAGGCGCAATGCTAAAATTTGAATGAACTTGATACACTTCTGGGCAAATGTTCTTAAAATCTCAAATGCATAGAGTTTGTCTTATTTAATGAAGCTTACAGGGGATATGGCACCAACCGGGAGTTGGGGAGCGTTTGGGGAACATCTGTAACGGTCCCCGTTACAATTAGCACTAGTTTATTTTGATATTTTTATTCATTTCTTTTTTTCTAAATCCCTCAGTAATATTTAAAAATTCTTTATCGATCTTTTAAACAAAAATTTATCGTAACTTGAGGCATTTAATCAGGTTTATAAATCCTGCATGTGAAACTAGCTAAGAATTGAAAATGCACATTCATACGTTTCAAATTAAGCATAAAATGCCGCAGCTCAACATGGCCCATGCAATTACCTCCCCCCCCCTCTCTCTCTCTCTCTCTCTCTCTCTCTCTCTCTCTCTCTCTCTCTTTCTTCACATTATTTCATGTAAAAGATTTTTTTTTAAACTTTTTGAGAATATTACAGAAATGGAATTAAGAATCTGTTATGGGATCAAGGTTTATATAGGGAAACAAGGTTTATATAAATTTAGAAAACCACCAACATTAAAACATGTATCCTTTTACTGTTCAAAATCTCCATTGAAAGGTTGGTTTGTTGCAGTAAAGACAAAATTGGGTAATGTGGTAAATGCATGGATAAAATTTGTGAAATAAGTTGGAACCTAACTACTCCTCTCCCCAAGAAAAGGGATTTTTGTGTCTATAACATCCCTTTTTGATTTGTCAAAAATTTTCTGGCAATTTGTCGATTTTTTGGCTCTCCTGTGACCCCCCTGACCCCACCTCTCAGTTTCAAAAACGATAGTAGGTGCCTTATTTATCAAATTGATCATAAAATTCCCAGTTAAGCATGTGTCCCATATTGGCATTGATATTTTTAAAAGATTTTTGGAAATAAGGTTTTCGTACAATTAAATTGTTTGAAATTCCAGTCACGATTTGAATTTATAGGGGGAAAATGAAAATTTTTTAAAAAAGGAAAAAAAAAATGTAGAACACTATCAATCATGCATATTCCAAAACAATTATTTGTGTGTGTAAAATACAAAAGAATTAAGGTATTGTAACAAGAAGGTAGATAACGAAACCAGGGGCGTCTTCATATATGGTTTAGTAGGCTGGGATCGATGAGGGGGGGGGGAGCTCAAGAAACAAAACTAAAGAGATCGTGAATTTATCCCATTCTCAAACAAATAGGCCTGACGAACAGAAAATAAAATCATAATAAAAATTATATAAGTTAGATGTTTAATTTGTTTTATCTAAAATATGAGGTCTGCGGAGCTTGGACCCCCCCCCCGTCCTTCGCCTATCCACTATAGTTTTACTCTCTCTAAAATCTCTAACATTCAAGCGCCGGGGTCGTCTCCCTGGACCAACAAGATTGCACGACCATCCTCCCCACCCCCCCCACCCCACCCCTAATAGAAAATCGGGAAAATCTAGGATTCACTCCTTGGCATGATGGGCAGATCATTTTCCGCCCAAAATTGCAAAGAAAATTTCATATGCATGCGCGCTAGATACCGAGTTTTAAGGTAAGTCACTCGTCAGCTTTTTAGAAAAGTTCACGCAGAAGCTTTTACTTCAAAACTACTTATTAAAATTCAGTTTTTATAACATATTTAAATTCAACAATGTAAATTTTTAAACATTCAGTGAAAAAACTGCTCAAAAATCTACAAAGAAGCAAGATTTATGAGGGACTATTTCTTTTGGTGGAAGGATATTTAGCAGAAAATTCTGCAAATCTGCACATTTATAAAATTTAATGTAATGGAATTTAAGCCTCACATACTTTTACTCGGAGAATATTTTCCGTTTTGATATTGCTAAATATATTTAATATAGGTCTTAATTTATATTTTTAGACTAAGTTTTACACCTTCCCTCAACAAACTTTTCCAAAAAAATGAAAATATATTAAAGAAGTCAAGGTCAAATTTACACCATTTTTTGCCTGAAAATCACATATTTTGACAAATATTTCAAAATTAACATCACTGACCCCACCTTTTTCTTTCATTATTTTAAACTACTCGATACTTGTGACTAATCAGCACTCAAGTCGTAAAAAGTTTGATATAAGAAAAATTTTTATTGCCTATTAAGTTTTTAAATACCCCAAATATGTTATTTTTTTAGTGCAAAAAGGTCACACAATAATTAACGCGCATTAATTTGCAAGATTTGTTTAATGATAAATATTATTCAAACTATTTTACGTAAAATAAGATTATATTTATTTCCATGCTTACATCTAGAATCATATATAAAAAGGGTAAAAGTAATTAACCAAAGATATGAAATTTAAGTGCAAAAAGGTCAACTTAAATGTACCGTAGATCAGTAGGATGCACACTGACCCCCTATTTTCTTTGCGATTTTGTGTTACACTTTATGAGTACTTATCCAAAATATACTTCTCAAAAAATCCTTGATATAACAAATTTCAGGAGTGACTTACCTTAAAAGTATGGCATTACACTGGCTGATTTAGAGGGGGTCAGAGCCCTCCCCCTATTTGTGTCAAAATATACATAAGATTTAATAAATCAACTTTTTTGGTGTGGCTTAGGACCCCTACCCCGACCCCAAATTGGTCGGGGCGGCCTTTTCAAGATTCCTGGATCCGCCACTGCATTAGTACTGATGAAAAATTCAGGAACTCTTCAATGTTAGAGGTACATACAGTATCATAAGTGCTTGTGACATCCATTTTGCATTTCGGACCAAACGACAAATCTCCATCCCCAACATATAGATACCAGATCTTAAGCATACTGTATTTTAAACAAAAAGATCGATGAACCAGACAGAAAATCACAAGTTCCATGGAAACACCTGGAGCTACAAAATTCCTCACAGAGAAGAACCTGTGTGTTTTGCCTGCTTGTCTGAAATTTTGGAGGATGATGAGATTATTATGGTTAAGAAAAGACCAGCACTTGCAGAAGCACTTCATCTAATCCATCATCAGGATTTTATCTCTGATTTACAAAGCAACATTGAAATACCAATCCACTTTTCCTTTGTATTGATTGGTAATCTGTCCTTAAATTAAAATCTATTCTTAATGAGTTGCAGAGTCCAAAATGGGCAAAGCCATCTTGAACTGTTTATTTTAAAAAGTTAACCACTGTAAAATGTTCTCATCTTGTTCAGTTTTGTGGGTTATATATAAATAAAAGTGCCATTAATCTTTCTTTTGGGGATGAGGGTAGAGTTCAGTGGGTTGAGGGCTTGGGGTGTTTTGCCACTCTTCCTTGAGAAGGTTTTTTTAATAAAAATTTGCAATAAATGGTTTTTCTATGACATATTTTGCCTCGGATTTATTCCCCTTAGCCTTCATCTTGTAGGGCAAAGCAGTGAATTTTCCTTTTGAACCAATGTTAAACATATATGCCAGATATATATGGGGGAAAAATATTTACAATCTTAAAATTGTGAATTCATAGAGGCTTTAACAAATGTATATTCTTAAGAAATATAGTATTATCTTTACCTCTGTAACCAGTGTAACAAATTGAACTTGGTTGAATAATGAAGGGATCTGGGAATATTGCCCTACAATATGGCGACCATGGGGAATACTGAAACTCTTGCTTAAATCACCTCAATGGAAAACCATCTATAATTCTTTTGCAAAACTCACAATAATTTACCAATTCAAAGTATGATATATGTCACTGATTAGATTTTTTGGCATTGGAACATTTATTGCTTCTAAAGATTAAAAATTGAACAATGCAAAAATTAAAATGTAGCATGATAAAGCAGGCAAACAGACTTTAGAAAATTAATCTTTTATTTTTTGTTTATCTTGAATGATGACACTGACAGTTGAGTAGAAACATCATTGTAATCCAGTGCATACATTGTATTTTAGATATAATGGAGAGTGCAGAATCATCATTTGCATCAAGTGCTGTAGAAGGTACATATGTTTGTGTTTTCTTCAATTGTATAAGTTTCCATTTTTCGAATTATTAATGTTAATATATTAATGTCAAAATATATTGCTTTTCTGCTGTCTGCAATATAATTATGATAGGTCACAGTTTTGCTTTCATCATCAGTTTTAGTACTTGATTTTTATGATCTGAGCATTCAAATTCATTCTTTTCCTGCCTCGGGGTCTATGAGATTGATCAACCTGATACATGTACAAGTATAAAAAGTATGATAACCAATATACAGAATAATTTGTATTGTAGTAGATACATCAAAAAAAGAGTCAGGGTCAAAATAATGGCCAGGATTCAACAGGAAAACTGTTATTCTGTTATAAGTTGATTGAAGACCAGCATGTATACAAGTAATTTGCAATATATAGGGAATTAAAAAGTTATAACTAATGTACATTGATCGAATAAAAATAAATTGATGCAATATTCATTTACGTTGGCATAAAACTATATTGATATATGTTTACATTAACAATATTGTGAGTCTGTTTAGTGTAGATTTGATTTTTGCAGTAATAAAGAGTTCAGTTTAAAAAAAGAAAAACTAACACTCACTACAATTTCAACAAAGGAAGACAAAGGTTAGGATTCAAGTTTACAAAAATGAGCATGTCAACACAAAATTGAAAAAAGAGAACATTTTTGTAAATTGCCAGGCCTTTTTTACAATAATAACTTGCCAAGCACTTGTTTGGATCCCCCATTATTTTAATCCTTGAATGTGGTTTTCTACTAATTAATTTTCTAATACATTAGTTAGAATGGTATTTTTTTTTTTCTCATGCATTAAACTTTTGTGGAGTGAAGGGTAGTGTATAGCATTTTACAAATTAAGCCAGAATCCATCCCTATTTATGATCTTCTTTGCAGTTTTTTTAAAGTTGATGAGCAAAATGGATTCCCGGGATTTATTGGAGAATGTCTTGAATCACATTCAGAGGAAGGTAATAATGTACATCTGTTTGTTTTCAGATTCAATCACAAACACCTGACATTTATCTCTTTTAAAGTTTTGTTTTCACTTATTGCAAAACAGATGTTCCAAGCAGAAAATCCCAAGGAGTTGCATCCCTTGATAGTACTCCTAGGAAGGCTGGTGAAGACATTTGCTCCTTTGTCTAGGATACTCTGTCAGGAGTATGGTGAGACCTTTGTGCTTCAAGAAATTTAATTGACTTCACCTGCACCAATTATGTAGTAAATTGCATGTTTTTTTGGTATATTGCACATTTTTGGACATCATATATTTATAAAGGAACATACCATGTTATCTTCCAGTCACATACTTGCAAATGAACATAGACACTATATTTCCAGATGAAGATATAAATATTTATTTCTTTTTGCTACAGAGAGAATTGGTTTGAGGAGGAAGCATATTTTGATTTAGATTCAAGGGTTAAGTAAAGGAAGCAGTGGATTTACCAGTTCATACACCTGACTTTGGGATCTCTTACACAGACAACTCCGATACCTGGATGGATTCATAAAACTCAAGCACTCGTTTTTCATTTAATTGTTGCACATTCAATTTATATGGTACTCTTTGGGAATTTGGAAGTCCATATGTCAATTAATTGACGGTAGATGTGTGATAATAAGGTTCCTTTTTTTTGGTTTATTTTGTTTTATTTATTTCATATGTTGATCACAAGAGCCTCAGAATGCAGTTGGAGATGATTTGCTGCAACATTTTACCAATGAAATATGTCCTAGCTGTCTTTGTTTCTTAATCCATTTGACATCCGCAGGTGAACTTTGTCAGTGTAAGAATTGTACATGTGCATATTGCATTACTAGTTGAGTTGTAACCTGACAATAAAAATTGACAAAGACGCTATACAAAATGACAAAATTCCTATTCAACAGTGGCGTTGACTGTCGGCCATTGTAGTAATCTCAGTTGTGACAGAGTCCTACAGGTTGTATTCACACCTGTATTTTCCTCACTCACTCAGCTGATCCCTTTAGCTGTATCAGGAGAAAATTGTCTATGTAGCATTTCTGTTTACATAATTATAAAACCCAATGCCTGCTGTGTATATGGCATGCCATACTTATATTGTGAGTAACACAAATTTCTTAAATGTTTTCTGATCCAATTATATTAACCATCTCAGATTGAAATTTTACAAGCTATGTCATATTTCGTAGTTCATTTGAAGACAATCTTATATATATTCACTCAAAAGAAATCTTTTTAAAATTCATGCATGCATCTTTAAAAATGCATAAATGCACTAGCTTGTATCACTTTCATCCACATATCTTTGGATCATTTTAATCTTAATTTTTAAACTTTGAATATATGACTTAGGCAGATAATTCATGCTTTTGCATTGAAGTCTTTTAATTAAATACGTTTTCGTAGAATTAAATTGGAGAGGACTACAGGTTTCGTGTTTGCTTTTTCCACTTTAATGATTAACTATGGCCACTTTAACTGATGAAAGAGCTGATATTTTTAGGCAATACATGTACTCCCAAAATGCATGTTAAATCAAAATCAAACTTACAGACATATCTCCAATATGAAGGAGAATGCATTACACTTCAAAAATAAGATTTTCATTAATAGAATCCTTATCACATTTGCAGTAGGAAATAAAAGTCGAAAATATTGAGTATAATCACCACAAAGTGACATCTCTGTTATTAAATTCTTTGCATGTTCTATAAGATGTCTCTTTAATGAAACATGACTTTTACATGAAATGAATGAAAATCATCAAAAAAATGTATAGTTCTAATATCTCCGACATTTTTTGTAAGTACAGCTTTTAATTGCATTCTATTCAGATCAAAGGTTTTTTGTTGAACCTGTCTGAAGAAGAAACATGGCATAGGAAACATTCTACAGACAGCATAATGCTAGATGCTGAGGAGCTAAAATTAGCTGTATGATTCCTGATTATCTGATGTGATCTTTATGATTCTAAAAATGTTTGTATTATCAGGTGAAATTCTCTTCAAGTCTGCCAAGAGAAAGATAGTGTTGCTTTTTACTGTACAATAAACAGGCAATATCTGTTAGTCCTTTTGTTACAGATTTGTTTGAATTGTAGAAATTTATAACTGTTTCTGATTGATTAGTTATTTTCTCATTCATTAACTGTTTATATATCTCATCTCTCTAAGTCTTATCTCAACTCCTAATCTCTATTATGCCGAATGTAATGGTCTTTGTCATTTCTCGGTTTCTCATTACAAACAGGAGTATTTAGGTTGATTTACTTGGGACCTCAAGGTTTATATTATATGTGACTTGAATGCTCGGTACTTATATTCTGGAAGGTGTAAAGTTCTATACATATATGCTATATAACTGTTGGTGTGTCTCATTTAACCTGCAGTGAACTTCACATTGGAAATGGCTGGATCAGTTATTCAGTTACCATGCCCAGTGCCAAATAATGTACACATCTGACTCATAAACTGCTTTATTTTTCAATGAAATTAAATATAGTTTTGATATATTATTTTTAACAATTGTTTGTTTGTTTTTGTTTAATGTCCCTCTCAAGAATTTTTCACTGAAATGGAGACACAGCCATTTGCCAGTGGAGAGCTGCAAATTTTGTCCTATGCTCATCACTCAGGGCCATTGAGCAGTGAGGGATTTTTTTTTCTGTGCCATCTTCTGTGACACAGGATCTCGTGTTGGTGCGGTCTCATCCAAAGGACTGGTCTCCACATCCCACAGTGGGATTCAAACCCGGGACGTAAGGATCAATTCCTTTCTCCATGACTCCAGACGCTCATACTAATGTGTGTGATGCAGGCGAATATGTAACAATTGAATATAATATAAATGACTTCAATTATGTTAATGTGTAAATGTTTTATCCTTCAGATCAGGTGCTGCAGTGTTTGGTGAACGGTCTGAGTACCCCTGATGAGGAGTTCCAGAGTAACACCGTCTATCTGTTTGTCTATGTTCTGGTGGGTCCTTGGGAAGCTGTTGTGCCTGTCAGTATCCAGCATGCTCTGGCACAAGAAGTGATCTGTCTTCTACACTCATCAAAGGCCCCATACCTTCTTAGGAATCTCATGGGTAAGCATTTGTAGAGCAGTTTAGTATGAAAATACTTCATTCAAGCAAGATAATATTAATCGAATTTCATTGATTGATACAAATTGGTAAAAGTTACTCAAGTTTTGCATAAATTATCCCATGTCTCTGTCCTTGATGTCCCTGGCATACTCCACTAACTAGACAGTGCTTCCTTATATTTCCATTTCATTGTGAAATAAAATTGTAAATTTTGGTTTTAAAATGTTGTCTAATAGATTTAAATTACACAAGACCTCCCATGTCATTTTCAATATTGTATAATATATACAAGATTTACATGTTCATACATATAAGGCCTCCTTAGCTCCCTTCCTATCGATCGGCGAAATTTACATTCTGGTAGACTGATCAAGAAATCAACTTGACTAACTTTTGAAGAGTTATCACAGAGAAAACAAATAGAAATTGAAATATATTATATTATATATTCATTCAATCCTCATCACCTTTCGTCATTGTATGTAGAGATTTATATTATCTGTATGCTATTAATAGCATGATGATCTTTGGGATATATTATTCTTGCAAATGTACATCATTCAGAATTCAAGATTTTTTAAGTGTTAGTAATTGCAGTGCATGTAACATTTGAGACTGTACCCATCTTCTTGTATCTTCTTGAACGATTTTAGAGAATTGCTGCTAAAACAACAGGTGTTTGTGTAAGGGAGCCAGGTTGAAGATGCTATCTGTACTTTTAATCCAAATATTAAGAAAAATATCAACATTTCTCTTTTTATCTTGATCATATTTCAGACATGCATTTTTTTTTTTATTAAAGTATTATGAATATTTCATGCAATATTATGCAACATTCTGGCATTTCTGCAACAAAAGTTGAAAGAGTTAATTTTTATCAATGTATACTTTATCATCATAGACCAAGATGTTTTGCCTTGAAAGTAATTTTTATATTTTGCGAGATTTCTCCTAAGGTTTATATAAGCATGCATGCCTGTTTATGTATAGATAGAATCAAAGTCATATCGCCCAATATATTCTTTAAGGTAATGGAGTTTTAAACATTAAATGATAATATTTTATTTGTTATTTAAATACATTTATATTAACTTGGAAGAATGAGGAAACAATAAGTATATATTTGTACTCTCTAAAATCAGACTTAGCAATAAATAATTCAAAGGGTGTTCAAATGCATGAAAGAAATTTGAAAAATTAATTTCAGCCTTATTGAAGAAATTGATCAGCAGTGCTGAACTGACACAGATCCTGATGACCCTTGACCTGAACAGTTTGAACCTTTTGACCTCTCTGAAGAAGCTAATCATCAGCAAGAACTCTGACCTTCAGAGGTCAGCTCTCTATGTTCTATCTTGCATCTTGTCACGGGAAAATGAAGATTATTGCAGCACAGTTCTCAACTCTGATATTATTGGTATGCAAGCTTTTTTTTTCATTTTGTATGCCTTAATGATAAATGTAAGGATTTAAAACTAGTACATAGAATTTCAAAATATAATTTAGTCAAATCCCAAAACATTTCATGTATTGTGAATGAATCTTAAAATTGGTGCAGATTTTTTTTAATTATCCTTCCTTCATGCTTATTTTTTTTTTCAACGTTGTATCCAGAGTTTATGTTTGAAGCTTTACATTGCCAAAGTCCTGATCAGTTGAAGTAAGAATTAAATGTCTCAAGTAATTTTATTGTTTCATTTTTTTTACATTTGGATTCAATGTTTTTACCAAGGGCATATAAATCCTGCTAATGTCCTTGTTCATTGTTTTTGAAATGAAACTAAGATTTTCAAGTTAAGATGCATGCAAAATTCATGTGTGTATTTTAATAGTTATTAGTATGTGTTGAAGTTTTACAAATTCAGATGTTATCATTTTAATAATTTCATTTCCAGTATGTTAACCACATACTCACAGTTTTCCACTGAACTGTATGCTCAGCATAGTGTTCAGTGGCATTTGTACCCTTAATGATACTGGAGTTTTTATTTCTAGGTTTGTGTTAGATTCTGTGGAGTCTATGTGTCATTCAGATCTGTTCTACACCAAATGTCATGCTGTATATGGTATGCTATATTTTATCTTTGATAGTAAGGATGTATATACATATATTGGTTACCGGTATCTCTTTCATTTGAAAAAAAAAAACTATGACAATTTGATTCCAGGATTAGAATCTTTATTATATGCCTTGGAAAGTCTGCTAGAGAAGAAGAATTTGGAGCTGTGTAAAACTGGTTTTGATATCTTGACAGCTCTACTGATGAGGCAAGTTTAAATTCATGTATATACTTGAGAGTTATGTTGAGGAAACTCGTATCAGTGTGCATTTCATGCTTGCTGTTAAAGTATCTATTTTGAGATAATGTTCAGCACATTTTGGTGCATCTTTTATAGATGTATGAGAAAACAACTAATTGCAGCTATCATTTAGCTGAGTAAATCTGTTAATTTGGAAGGCATATGGCCTTCTAACATGCTGATAGTTCTATTTTACTCCACTTCTAGAAGAAACATTTACTTAATTTTCTTCAGGCCTTGATCCTAATGATCTTAATAAAATTCAATGTAAAAAGATGAAAAAAGTTGATCTTTTAAAATAGAACCCAGTCTATGGATTGCACCATTCACAAACTCAGCAAAGACTAACTCTAAAGTAGTGGAATTTAAAGAGAAAAAAAAGAATTTATATGTAAACTGAACTTACCTTGATATTAAAATATTATGTATAAATGTATAGAGAACATATATGATTATAGCATTCTGAGTGTTAAGTTGGTGTATACATGTATTAACACTATTTACAGAACTTTCAGTAATTCGTTTTTAGACAGCCAAGCAATGTGCCATTATTTGTCAACACCCCGACTCTGTCCTCTTGTTTGGAATTGATCAGTTTGGGAATTCAAGAGCCGCACCCAGAGGTCTTTTTCAGCAGTATGCAGTCCCTGTGTGCAGTCATCAAGTCAGTCTTGTTTAAATACGAGCATACTTAAGATGAATTTGTAAATGATTTATGTGAAAGAAAAGGCCTTGATTGCATGATCATACATTTTGATAAATTTTGAATGCAGTTGCAGTTCAAGGGAGATAATTCTGATACCAAAAATGAGTAAAATTAAACCTCTTCCTCTCTATACTGTTTACTTTTCTCACAAACCATAATGAGGATTCCTTTTCTTTTTTGAACCAGGAAAAATCATCTTCTGTTGCCAGTCCCATTTGAAGACCTGAAGAGAATAATTGAATTGATGATCAACAGACTCTTAAAAATGGACATGTCTTTGAGTTCCGTTGTCTTCAGAGACAAAAAAGGAGTAATGCGGAGTTCTGGGGAAAAGAAATGGGAGGATCCAATAGAAATTGTCATTCTTATCCATGGAGCATGTTTCCAGTAGTTATTGTTACTTTTTCTTTCAACTTGTTTGATATGAACCAAACAATGTCTATTGTATGAGTATTAGGCACCTGTATCTTTTCTGGTTATCTGTGCATACATGTACTTATACACATGTATTTCTTTTTTTCTGCTTTAACATTATTGTAGCATTGCAACTGCCATGATCTGTTTTAATCTTAACTTGAGTATTTTTTTCGGGGTAAACTGGATTATATTATGAATATCATTTATATATAGACTGATGGAGGAGTGCAGGGATGACCCTTTGACATGTACCACAAACTATCTCTCTACTGATTCCCAATCCAAGGAAACTTCTCTACAGCAGTTCAACAACTTTATTATCAATTCTGTCATAGACAATGTTGTACCCTTAACAATGGTAAGAAAACTGAAAATCAAAGGAGAAATTGATATACTGATTTATCAACTTTTATTTTCAATTATTTATAGTAGCTTTTGCATTGCAGGTGGTTCTTAGAGGTTTACTACTGGTAAATGCTGTGTTATGATATCAATTTATCATACTTTCTTCCTGTTCTTTTCTTTGGATTTCCTAATTGTGTCACTTTAACATTACAGAAAAGCATGATCAAGGGAGATAACCCATTACTATGTAGACAGCTCCAGAAGTTGCTACTAGAACTATACAATGCTGACCACGACAGATGTACAAAGCTCTTGATACAAATGATATCAGAAGGATTTCTATCTGCAATCATCAACAGGAGACAAGAGTTTGTACATAGTGAACTGTTTACAAAATAAAAAGAAAAAAAAAAAAAACATTAATTCTTCTTATGATAAGATTTCCAAACTTCCCAATTTTTTTTTTCAATATTTAAGAAAAATGTTTTTCTGAATGAAATTAAAGCAGAAAAGAATAAATAAATTGACAAAAGACATAGAATTATTTGACGATATATAACTATTTGTTAACCTTTGGTTATATTGTGAACCTAGGTTATATTGCTGATTGTTATTTCCAGATCTTCAGAGATGCTGGATTCAGAAAACAAGTTCCTGTTACAACTTTGTCATATTCTCCATGAGGAGGACACTCCAGAGTTACCTTTTCCTGATTGGGTTGAAACTGGCATTTTGAATTTAAAAAGTACTCAGTTTTGCAAAATTATTTAAACTCAGAGCCTAAATCTTAGTTTGAAACTTTAAATTTGTTTAAGTTTAATCCTTTCAGGTAACCTGAATGATTATCAGCTGACACTGCAGCATATGAGCGATGCTACAAGAAATCTCTACCTTTTCCTCGTGTACCAAATGTGCAAATTGGATGATATGTAAGTCAATAAAGTTATAGCTCAGAAAAATGAATGGCTAATTATGTGTGTTATATTATGAATTTCAGTCATTTGACTTGTGTCGTGTTCTTTCAGACCATTAAGTGGACAGGAAATTCTCACCATTGCTAATGGTTATGTAGAGAGTAGTTATTGTCAGATGCAGTTATCTTCCCTGGAGAAGAAGCAGATTGTCTTTTTGTGGGCTGTAAGTTTGGCAGGGTTAGATTTATACTTGAAAAAAGTGTCATAGTATCCCTGTAGATATTAACTAACATTGATAAAACTCATTTGAACAAATAATTGTTTTCTAGGGTTACAGTCACATTACAATGTTCAATATTTAAGTAATCACGTAACCTGCAATTTTTGACGTTTTAGTTTTCAGTTTCCCTTCTCCAAAACAACATTGAAGAATATAATCCAGGTAAAGGCATACATTTCAATACAGCATATAAAGTAACAAAAAGTTAGCACAATAAGCTATGGACCACTTACTTTAAAACTGAGTACATTTTTTATAGCTGGTGACCTTGTGTTAAGAACTGTTTGTGAAGAGTCCCCCAGTTTATGGTACACTCACCATTCTGCATTTCTGTACTGGGTTTTCCTGGACTCGGAAATCTGCAACAAAGCTGGGCCTCAAATAGTAAGCTGTAGTCTTATTTTAAGTAACAGTTTGATCGTTGTATAATGCCCCTCTCGAAAATTTTTATTTTATTTATTTTATTCTCATTATCGTATGGAAAGGCCCAACACTTTCCGATGGAGAGCTGCAAATTTATACCTATGAACTGAGTGAATACCAATTTTCAGTTTGATATTGATTCAGATTGATTGCTGGCTGAATGGTATTATTAATGCCCAAGAAAATGATTCCGATGATTTTATAGAAAACTTGGAAGAAGTTCAGCACTTGTATGAGATGTTTGCTAATGCAGAATTTACTGAGGCATTTATGGTGAGTGATGCACATGTACATATGCATAAATTGTAACAAGTCATAATATGTATGTGTAATAGCAGATCCAAATGTAGCAAGGGAGTAGCAAATTTTTGACTTGGAAAAAAAAAGTAAAAAGAAAAATATGATAGAGATTGAAAACTAAATTCTTATTTCAGATGACATTGGTTTCCCCCTCCCAGGAAACTGCTTCCTTGTCTTGTTCAGTATTGAAGAATTTTCTTGAAAAGGTAGTTCAGTGCGTTCTTGTAATATACACTATCTCTGGTGAATGTGATTATTGTTTTGTCATGTATTGTATTTGTTTGTTTTTTTCTTTCCATGCAGATTGTGGAGACAGACATGTCTGAAAACTTTATATTATGCGTAAGAGGCAAAGGCAGACAACTCCTGCAGGAGGTGTTTCTTAGAGAGGACAAGAGTCTACAGGGTATTAACATAATAATATTAAATGTGATTTTATCGTATTACCAAAATAAAGGGGAAACTATAAATTCTGTAAATGCTTTACCTTGTAGTTTTTGTTTTAGATGACCACTTGAAGAACACCTTGTCCATTCTGATGATAACTTTCAATACTCTCACTGTAACTGTTGATGGACAGGATCTGAAGCTGTTATATCATGGTAATCAATAATGACATTTTTTTGCCCCACCAAGTATATGGCCAGAGCATATCATGTTTGTCATGTCCATCTCCCCTCCTTCCATCTTTTTTTTCTGTCCTGCCTTGAACCTCTGTATTTATAGCTGCATTTCAAAGCAACACTTCAACTGATGTTTTGTAAAATTCATACATTGATATACTGTATGTAAACGTAAAAAAGCAGGCTTCATATTTCAGCAGCTTTGGCACTGACACTGATGAGCTAATTCATCAATACTGCCAAGAAATCATATAAAACTACATGTACTATATTATACATTGTGGAAGTGTGTAGTGCTATAGATATTCAAGTGAGTAATGTAACCCATGAACTCTAGTTCATAGTTTTAAAAGTTCTTTTCTTTTTAAAATTTAAAAAGTAGAGATTTTGTTATTGCAGTGTCTAAATGGTTGTGTGAGGCCTCAGTAGAGAAGTGTCCTGAGTTGACAGAGATGATCCTGAGACTGGTCATCCACTACATCCAGACTTCAGATTCCCTTCATAGTAGTGGTAAAAAGGATTCACTAATTTGATAAATACTGTACAAGCACAAGTTTTCCTGGGGATAAAATTTTGTTGATTTGTCATCAAAAGTAAGTTTCGTGGGCATTTAATTTCTTTGTTTTGAAAGTAAACCTATTCAATATATAGTCATATAAAATTTTGTGTGGGATTTAATTTCGTTGATAATTGTTAACAATGAAATTAACGAAATTTAGTCCCCCAAGACTATTTGTACTTTTACAGTAATTCGAAGTTTATTCGCTTAAAGGTTAAATTTCAAACTGGAAATATCTCCCATATTTTGTGACTAAATGGCATAATTACAATTAAACTCATTTCTTCTTTAGTTCTGCCAATGATAATGCAAAACATAACCCTGTTGAAGACACTAGAGATATTGACAGTGTCTTGGAATGACAGTGTGTCTGGGTTGTCTCTCTGTATCCTCTCCTACATTATGGAATTTTCTGTTCAAAGTTCACAAGTATGATTGAAATATTGTAAAATGATTTTTTTTTTAATGTAAAATTTTGATATTTCTTTATCACTTGTATCATATAATGTGTACCTTAAGCCCTATTTACACGATCTGATTTGTAAGATGTGACTTGCCACATCTTACAAATCATACCGTGTAAATAGGAAAATCATAAGACAGATATGAAGTCAGATGGAGTCAGATGGAATAGAAACATGCTCTATTCCGTCTGGCAAGTCAGATGGTTTTAACCAATCATTGACAAGGTCAGAGAGGTTGATCTATATAAAGAAGAACTAACATGTGAATTTTTCACGCACTTCTTCTCCAAAGATAATTCAATATCAATTAATCTATTTATTGTAATTAAAATATGGGTGGAAATCCTGAGAGGACATTTTTTATTGGCTGGACAGAAGAGAGAACTGAAATAAACTACAGAACAATCTGAAAGATTAGTCGAACAATATCAAGAAGAAGTAGATTTATTAAAACACAAATGGCTATTAAATTATCATCATCCTTCATTGTGAAATGTAAACAAAAAAAATTTGGAGGGAAATATTAATGAACTTCATGTCTGACAAATCATACCGTGTAAATGAAACACTGGAGTCAGATGTGAAATCACATCTGAAATCACATCTTACAAGTCAGACCGTGTAAATAGGCCTTTATACTTCTGTTTCTCTTTGAAGGCATTATCACAATCAGTAGTGAAGATAACAGTCTCACTGTATCCCCTGGAGAAAAGACTGAGGTCCAGCTCTACCCTTCTACAGCAGGGCTTCCTTCAGTTTATGGCCACTTCTTTCCAGAATAAATTTGTCAGTAACATCATTGAATTTTCAAATGAAGGAAGATATCCCCCAGATTGCAGGTGCCCTCTGATATCTTCAGATATCACATGTCTATTTTGTTATCTTCAGCAATTTATGGTACAGGTACGTCACATGTGTGAACCTAGTATTAGGAGTGATGCCATTAATGTCACTTTATTCATATCAATCAGATTATTTGATATAATTTTAAATTTAAGGAATGTTTGAAGACTAGACAGATTGCCTTTCACTGTCTACAAGCATTAGTGACTTATCTTTCCAGTGTTGATCTTCCATTGTGTAAGTTCATACCATAACTCTTATTTTTTGTGAGTATTAATTAATATAAGGAAATTACTTTTAGACGTCAAATTATGAGAACAATAATTTGTGAGTGGAGGGTTGATCAGAAGTTGTTACAATGATTTCAGCACTATAAAAAATAAAAGCAAATATTTTATTTTTGCAGTAATTCATTCCTCACATTTATTTAGGAATCTACAGTATATAGATCAGCAAATTGTTATTCTAATCACATGGTATTGATGAAAACTCAAAAAGGTTCTTGTGTACAATTTGACATTCACATTAAATTTGATTTCACTTATATAGATGAGGAACTGCTCACTCACCCCTGGAACACTGCCATGTTGGAAGTCATGGTCCAGATGACAGATGATGACACAGAAGCCATAGCAACAACCTTTGACATGTTACAGTTTGTGAGTCACAAAAAGACAGAACAATTTTATATAAATGTTTTACATCAAGAAATTATTTAGTTATTTTAAGGTTACATTATACAATTATTGCTGTGTTTTGAGGTCAATACAATGATTTAGCCATCTGAGGAGTACAATATTCACCGAGCCCGGAGGGCGAGGTGAATATTGTACTTCGAAGATGGCTAAATCATTGTATTGACCGAAAAAAACAGCAATAATTGTTTTATTATATGATTCACTAGTAAAATGATCAAACCTATTACTTGTTTGCATTTAATTAAGTCCTATCCAAATACAATTAAGAGAGAAGCAGAATTAAAATGTTAATCAACCTTACAGGTCGTATTTATTTTTTTTTTTAAGTTTTTTTAATCAATTTTAGTTGCCATGAAAAAAAATTATGTCAGTCTAGGATAGATTTTTAAAGAAAGGAGTATTATCAGGGAAAACTGACTGCCAAAAAGTAAAAATTGTTGTTCAGTAAAAGTGTTGGAGGAGTGTCCCTGCATCCCCTCTTATCACCCTAAACCGAAAATATATATTCGCTTATGTTTTCTTCACATGAAAAAAAAGTTATAGTAGTTTAAATAGCTTTCCAAATCAATTTGTATCAATTTGGAATTTCCCGATCTATTTTTAGATCAATGTAGAGGAAATAAATCCTTGTTTTGACCTGGAACGTCACGTGCAGGTCAATACAACGTAGTATTTTTCTAACATAGTTCGATCTCAGCCAATCAGAAAGCTGGAAATTATTCAATCATATGATAATTTAGATGATATGCTGCTTGCAAGACACATTCTGATTTCAGATTTTGTGTGAAAAAATTGGAAACAGGATAGTGATGGAATCATTTGAGTTGATTGAGATTGTTTCTCAGTTCCTTGGAGAGCAAAAAGCAAATACACTTGTAGAAGCTCTGAAGAACCAATGTTTAGATCTCATTGAAAAGGTAAACATGTAAATAAAGTAAAATATTAACTTCAGCCCAGTCTTGGAGCATAACATTAGCAAAGTTATGAACTGCAAGCCATGCCTATTGAATAACCACCATAAGTTTTATTTTTAGTTCATCTGAGTAAAGGCTCAAGTAAACTTTTCTGATAAATTTTTTTCTGTTGCCTGAAGCCATCATTGTTACCATTTACTTTTCACATGTTCATCTTCTCCAGAACCAATGGTCAAGTTCACCTTGTTCAATGCAAAAATACACATGAGCAAAACATCTTAAGAACCTCTGGGCCAGGAAATTTCTGTAAAGTTTTTCAAAGCATGACTCAATCTCTTGGGTAGAGGGTGCACAATGGACGATCGAGTTTTATATAGGATTGTACGTGGGAAAATCTGACCCCCAAGATCACTTGACCAAGTGGTCTAGAATTTTCAAATATTGCAAATACTGTTGCGCATTTCAACTTTTTATTCTGAGCCTCGCCCTAACACCAGAATTTCCATCCAAGGGGCCATAAAATTTACAGTTTGGAAAAGGCACCATTACTCGTCAAGTATCTTTGCAAAATAACAAGGGGCAGAGAAGTTATCAAAGCATTAATACATTTTCAGCACATAATTAACAGCCTCACCCTACCATCAAAACTCCTGACCTTGGGACCTTGAATTTCACAATTTGAAGGAATCGTTGCTTGTTTTAATCTTTCCAACAGTTGACTGCTTGATATGTCAAGTAGTGAAAAAAGATTTTTGAATATTGCACCAATTTTGATCATTTGCCCCACCCCAGGGGGAGGGGACAATAAAATTAAAACTTTCTTGTTGTTTTTTTTTTTGTAGATCTACGAAATTGGTTGAACGTGATTTAGTTATTTATGAGAAGCTAAAAATACTCTGTTTTTAACAGATGCACAATGAACTATGACAAAGGTAAACAGTAATAGTTATTTTTCCTTACTATTACAGTTTCTGAAAGTGGTTCCTGTCCAATACCAGCAACAGATCATTGCCACCTTTGAGTCTAAGAATGAACCAGAGAGATGAGAAATTTAACCATCATATATGTTTGCATTGTACTACAAAATAAACAACTGCAAACTTTTGAACTATTTTATTATTTTGGGCTTTTATATTAGATTTATTCTTCCCTAAAAAAAATTACATGACACAGATTGCATTTGTCAAATACAGTAAACTTCAATATTTACATAAGAGATCTCCACCAATCATAAAAGCAAATGGAATATCAACAATGAAGGGTATTCATTTTACATGAAAAAGCACCAGAGACATACACCATTTAATAATCTCTCACACACACTGGTTTATACAGCATGAAGATCAACCATCTATCAGTAGCACATAGCTACCTTAATGCAATCTTGCATTTGGTCTGTAAACCCAATAAGTCATGTTTTAAAACTAGAACATATTTTTAAAAACCTGCAAAATATTTGTTACACTAAAGAATTTTAAATAAATTTTAAAAAGAATGAGATATGGTATTAATTGTGTATCTGTAATTGCACAAAGCAAGTTTTTGAAAGTGCAGTACTTCAAAATAAAGGTGTTCAATACACGAAAGATAAATTACTTCACATATACATACATTTACATGAATTTTTTTGCACTTGGATAAATTAACACAATAAATATAGCAACATACATAATATGTCATAGTCATGTTTTTATGCACAGTGGAGAGCAGTAGTATAAGCCTAAGCAAGTTCCCTTTAACCTAGATTTGAGGGATCCAGAAACACTTAAGACTACCAATCTGATACTCTAGCTGGAACAACCTTTGCTCCCGCATTCATATTTGCAACCTTGATAGATGACTACTAAACTACATAAAATTTCTATTTGTTGAAAGACAAATCACATCAACAAAATCTGTTACTTAATTTTTCAATCCAGCACATGCTTTGTAAGCTCAAATATACATGTACATGATAAATACACATGTAGAAACATAAGTTGATATTTTTATAATGTTTAGGAATACACCTGTCTGTTTATACCATCACAGTTTGACTACTAGGTAACTGTTTTACAGTACACGACCTTTGACCTTTGACACAGGAAGTAAGCAGTCAAATACACCCCTATATTTACTCCTAATATTAAATGGTATCACATCAACACAACACATTTTGGCTGAAGGTCCCCTCTAGACAAACATCAACTCTTGATTTGTTTTTGTAAATGCTGTAGGAACTCATACAGAGACATGGAGGACTCCGATCGGTCTTCCACCATCTTTTCAAAGAACTCCAGTCGTCTCTTACTGTCCTCTCTGAGAATTAAAACAAAATAAACATAATTTTGACTCTGACAAAGGCAATAAGAGGAAGAAACGTGTACTGTCTACTAGAAATATGAAATGTAAGCTAAAATCTGATATACTACTGGGCTTAGGTAGTGATGGATTGTAAAACTATCTGTTGAAGACTGATGGCTAGATCTGTATAGACCCAAAAGGCCAAAACTTCTCATATAATCAGTATAGAATTTACCAGCCGAAGCATTTTTGAGCCAGTAATCGATCTGTTCCAATTTTGAATCATAAAATGTAGGCATACATGAACAAGAAACTTGCACTACAAATGTTGATACTGTTATAAAATGCATTAGATTAGTCTGTTTTCAGAATGCAGGGAATTCTGTTCTCAATACAGAAAACTACTTTCAATTTACATGTACATGATCAATGGTCATTGACAGATTTAAAGAGCTCAAATTGCAATGCTAAAATTCAATTCTAGCACAAGTACTCATTCCAGTAACACTGACTCCAAATAAATAAGCTAGCTAAGGATACGCATATGGGCATACCTAGCACTTTATCAATAAGTATTGGTAGGAATATGCAATAACCATGCTTCAGAGGAATTGTGTCGTTGGAATCAAATCAATGTGTTTACCTTATAACATAGAAGCACGATCCTCCAGGTCTGTTGTCCAGTAAATCCGTGATGAAGTTTCTCATCAGCTCTGATCTCTCATTGTCCAGTTCTGGCAGGTCAATCTGTCAATCAAAAGAGTTACATGAGTATTCACACAAAACTAATCAGAACATCTAGCTACCAACTCTCAGTGCTTTTATTATACTGAAAGCTTATGGTTATGGTTTACTTACCAAGCCTTCAGGAATGGACATAAAGTTGGGTGCGTCCAACACCTCCTGTATAAATGTTTGTGGTGCTCCACTGCCAACATACAGGTAAATACTGTCCAGGGTGTCCATCACGTAAACTCCTGTACGGTCAATGTTAGCAGAGGACAAGTGAAGTAATGGTGGCTTTGGCACAAGTAAATCTCCTTTCTTTTCTGTATTCTATCAATAGCAAAGAGAAAAGAAAGACCTGACAAGTACAGTGTATACCTTGAATTGATTTGTTTTTAATTTTTGAAGTCCATGTAAAGTTTTGGTTTTTGACTTGAAACTACCAAAAAATAAAGGTTATTGGTACATGTATTATTTACACATGGATAAGGTTCTAAACCAGACTTACATAGTTTTCGATGCTATGGACTGGGTATAGACCTGGATACAGCATCTTCAGAAGCTGTCCGACTGGCAGGCTCTTACACTGCTGCATGGCAAATACACGCTCATCTAAGGGTGTGTTCAGGCCAACACGGAAAGCCTTCTGTAAAAGTTAATATTAGCAAACTAAGTGTATGCAACACCAGGTTATTGACTTGGAATTTATTTATAAAATTTAAAATTATGCATTGCCAAATTTCTATAACCACTTTGTATCTATAAAAAATTGGTCTATTATTTGGTTAATTATTTTGAAAATGTTTTTAATGAAAATCAGAGATTTCACGCTTTGTTCAGAGTTGCCCTCTGGGTATTTTCTTTAAAGAAGTGCAAAAACTTTCGTCTATATTATAACATAACACACACAGAGAGAGATGTACTTCTATGTAAAAGAAAGTTTAAATCAACTTACTGATTTTAGAAGAGCCAAAATAAATGCTGGTAACATTCTGAGGGAGTAACAGATAGGTAGACTTCCTATTCTCTGAGCTGGAGGAATAGTGCTCCCAAAGGATGCTAGAGAGTCCATGGCAGCATTGATCAGGGCCTCCCGGGCATCAGTCAAGGAAGAGGTCACACTTCTGTCCACAGCTGTCAAAATATAGAAATAATGTCAACATGTCTAAAATAGGAATCCTACAAAATATTACTCAAAGATGGGGCCATAACATAACATCTGAATTAAAATTTGCAAACAACTAAGAGCATAGGTCCTGCATCACCAAAATAATGTCAATTTGTAAGTATACCCCACAGCAGATTTGTTTTGACAAGATAAGATAAAATCTTGCACATGTAGAACAGTAAGGTATATTTCTCTTAGCACTTGTGGTAATCTGATAATTACATTTTTAATTTCGAAAAAGTTAATCTCTTAGTTCTTACCCATTTTGGCCAGAAGTCCTACTATAGCCTGCTGATCGGCCCCGGCGTAGATTTCAGACAGCTGATTTGTCACTGGTAAACAAAGTGTGTGGACTCGTATTCTACGCTCCCCTATAGAGGAAGATAATACATTGTATATCTAATTCATTAACATTAGATATTTCATTATTGTTACACTCATATCAAGGATAACTTAAACATTCATCTCTACTGAGTTAACTCGTGTAGTCCAGGTAACACTGATCCTGTTGATCTTAATCCTGTTTGGACTACCCCCTAATGTGTCCCAAAATACATTGGATTCTAAATTTAAATTGCACTTCATTAATATATAACATCAAAATGCATGACTTTCAACACTTCAAACAACCAATCCTAATGAGAAATTAAAGACTGTTTCTTTTTAATGTACTTCAAATATTCACATAAAACCCTAGGTTGCACAAATTTTTAAAAACAAACTCAGATGTTTACCTTTACTTGATGTGTACAGCAAAGCTGCTTGGAAACACACAGTATTTGTATCAACTAAAGAATCTTCTATAGACATCTGCATTCCAAAGCCAGCATCAGGATTAACATTGGGTAATGAGAGTAAGTCGGTGGAACGAACAAAGAAGTTACCATGGAAAGTATGAATACTTAAACCTGTAATACATACATACCGATCTCATATTCATGTCTCATATTGGATTCTAAATTTAAATTGCACTTCATTAATATATAACATCAAAATGCATGACTTTCAACACTTCCAACAACCAATCCTAATGAGAAATTAAAGATTAGGCTTTTGAGATTATAGAGAACTGTTTTTTTTAAATGAGAATGGAACAAGTATATTTGTAAACCTTGTCATTGGTCATCTATACAGAGAAGAAGATTTTCAAAGAAATAATTTATTTGTTATTTTACCCAGAAGCAGAGAAGAAGATTTTCAAAGAAAAAGCATCCCAAGTGTACACCAAGGTTGATATGAAAAAGATGCCAGAGTTTCTCTTAACTTCACATTTCAAGAAAAGTTAGTAACAAAATTGTACCTTTGGTACACCTTGTCATGGTCTCATCACAGCTAAAAAGATGCTAGATTTTTCTCTTATCTTCACATTTCAAGAAAAGTTAGTAACAAAATTGTACCTTTGGTACACCTGATTCTCATCACAGCTTCGAATCCAATCTTCCTCGTCAGATAACGCCTCAGATCTGCCTCAAACTTCTCCATTAATGATGGATTTTTTACAGAATGGAATGATGGGTATTGATAGACACACCCACCTGAATATTTAGATATACAAGCTGAAAAAAAAGAAATGTAAGAAAGTTAATGTCTGTGACATAGATAACCTTTCAGACTTTTTAATTCATGGTCCAATTTTTTATACAAAATTACCTAATTCAAAATCAATACTGTCCTTAATACTTTATTGAGATTTTAATCACAACGGTATAAATCATAAAATGTTTGCAAAATTTCATGAGAAAAACCTTTCATTTACTTACATATTGATGCTATATCAGCATACTGTCCATTTAACATAAATAAATCTACTGCTACTTGTTGGGCTGAGCAATCCAGAGCCAATTTCTTGTAAAAATCTGTTGCTGGACCAAGATTTGTTACATTCTGAAATTTAATTAACATAAAGCATATCCGACGGCATATAAAAAATTAATGACATAAAATATTTTAAACATAACAAAATTCAGCATTGACAACACTATCATGTTTTAGCAGTGTCAACTTTAAGTCCTACAGAATTTCTACCAGCTGGATTGCACTAGGAGGTATAAGACTCACCTTGCCCGATCTCAGGCTGGGGTCCTCTCTGGACTGTAGAGACCCCGGTCCAGCGGTGGGGAGCACTGTCTGCATGACCGTGACCCGACCCCCAACAGGACTCTACAAAGTCAAGTAAATCAGGTAATGGCAACATATTCATGGGATGGTATATAGAATAACAAGTTTACCACGAAAAATATTTGAACTTGTTTGCCGTAAATCATTTCCAGTGTGATCCATGTAACATAATTTGCCTATGACTTCAAATGCCATCTAAATTGTAACACTGAATGCTTACCACTAGTTTGTGTGCAGCCTGGAGTGCTGCTCCTAAAGCACTTCCTGTCTCTAGATTTTCTTCAAAGAGACCAGGCATCTGACTCAGTAAATCCACTACCAGGTCCTTGCACTCATTTAAATTGACTAGAAGATTATCAGGACAAGGCAGGAAAATGTCTACAAAAAAAGTCAAGGGAAGATCATCAGTATACATTTACTTGAATTTCATTACAATATATTAAACAATAACTAGATTTTTACACTCACAAACACATATAAAACATTTACCATCAATATCTGACACCGTTAACATCTGTGGCTGTGACAGTCCCTCTGCGAGGTTAAAAAAGTGTAATGCCCTATCATACGCAATAAAACCAATCTGGGTCCTAGAATCTCTTGGTAACTTGTCTATTTCTTCCAGCAACAGTTGGCAGAAAATGCTTAAGTACCCTGTAAAATCAATACATCCAAATTTTGAAAAATATTTCCTTGAAGAGGTTTATCTTACATTGGTTTTATAGTTTGCAGTCAAGTATTTGTAGCAATTTATAGCATACACAAACATACCAGTTTCTATAGCATTAAAAGAGACATCCAGTAGAAATAGATATAATGCTGGCTGGGGAGGGCGCAGCTGAAAGAGAGAGGTAAAGTGCAAACATTTGTATTAATTTTATAAAAGAATAAGAAATTGGCTGCATTTCTCAGTTGCTCTCCCAATGAGCATCAAATGTAAATGAACTTTAATGAAAAAATCTGATGGATACATGTATATTCAAAATTGTATTAGCTAGGTATCCAAATGTGTACTTCACTCAAAAAATATTTACATGAAAATAATTTTTTAGAGGAAAAATTTAGCAAGTTTTAGTTTAAATCAGAAGCTGTTTCACTTAATGTATACTTCTTCTTTTCCAGACATTTAATACTGACATGTGATATATTTCTGTGTATAAGAGAAATATTTACCATGTAATCTGATGGTGCAATGAATTCTATAGTAGATGACTTGATCTCAGGTCTTCTTTGGGGCTCCCCATAGGTTTTACTGACAGGGTCATAGGAAAATTCATCTGGCACTGTAACCAAGCAGAAATTCTTGAGAATAAGGAATCTTTGAAATTTATATTTACGACAAAACATGCAAGGATGTTATCATTTCGTAAGGTATAATTAAACATTTGGATACTTTCTAAACACTACTACCACACAAAGTCTTGAGCCCTGGTTTTATTTAACATTTTCTCAATAAACAAGTGGATTACCATTAGTAGAATTCACTCATTTTTATACATGTTACTTTTATATAAAATTGCAAAATCAGAAAATAATCCTTACAAAACATCTGGTTATTAAAACTGCTATAAGATGAACTGCCTTTTTGGTGCCAGCCCTTTGCATGATGCAGTTTGGATTTTAGGAAGCAGCAGCAAATGAAGACTGATGGCTTATTAGACGCGATGCTACTTACATTCATTAACTCTGTAGCAGAGGTTGCATTTCCATCGCCGAGAATCCACAAAGAAAACAAATGGGTTGATATACGTCCTACAGGATCGACAACGCACTATCACACTGGACTGTATCACGGGAAGTTGCTGAAACAAACAAAATGTTTAATTTAACAGGCTGTAACAATACATCCAGCATCAGAACAGCATAGACTACCAAATTAATTTTGCAAAAACTTCATCTCTCTGAAATTCAAGATTTTCTTGTGAGATAAAGGCATATAATGGATTGAAAGTACAAAGCAGGCAGAAATGTGAGCTGGGGTCAATATCATATGAGAAATCTATTTTTATCACAACAATTATGTAAAAAACTAGGACTAAAGAATTTTATAATAATATATAAACAAATATTTTTTTCCTCATATACATGAGAATCATTATCTATAAATACATACTGTATACAGTGTTATTTTCGCCCCGTGTTATTTTCGCCCTTTCAAATTTGCAAACAATAAGGCCCCTGTTTTAAATTCGCCCATTCACAGTCTCCTTAAAGAAATTATACTGCACAAGTAGGGCAAAAGGGGCAAAAATAAAACGGGGGCGAAATTTTCCCTGTATACAGTATTACAATGTGGCATTTATCTTTCTATTGCATTTCAAAAAAGTCTCACCTTTCCATTAGACCATTACAGAAAAATAAATACTTAGTACCTAGCGATAAGCCAATAAAGCCATAACCCAGTTAGGAATGGAAAATCCAAATTCTGCTGTTCCTATTTTTAAGAACAGTTTTGGATTTTCTGCTGATTATATACACCAAAGGAAATGCATGCATTTTAGCAAACTGGGTATTTCATGTACAAAGATAAACAAAATCATTACCTCATCTTCATTCTGAAGGGGTAGAGGGCAACCAAGATTTAATTGATAATAAAGCTCTATATATATAAGCATAAATTATACATGTAAAACATAAGCCTGAAAATTTATGCAATGCTTGTCGTACTTACTGACAAATCTTTAAATGGGTGAATCAGAATTCCTAACGGCAGCCTCGCTTTGTTCAGTAAATTTGAAGTCTGAGGTATAGCAGTTAATGTACATCGGAAAACACTGAAATAAACAAGTTATATCTGAATATAAATAAATCTGTAGAAATTACAATCATCAGGGGTAGACAAATAGAATTTTGCAGTACTTGCCTTAGGACAGGTTACCATCGTAAAACTATCTGTCCTACCACAAAATATGCTTGTCCCACCTTTTTCTTAAATTACACAGAATTGAACCATTGATATTAAATTATTGAGTGAGACACCTAAACACTGCACAAAGACCACCCTAGATCTAAGATCATGAAATTCTTCCATTAATGAATTTAGAGAAAAATGTTTCAATTTTAATTAAGGAGTATTCTTCCTCAATATTCTGCAATAAGATACACCTCTTTTTTTAAATTAATGTTGTATTTATTTAATTAAAAAAGGTGAAGATATCGGACAGTGATAATTCTCATAAAACCTACAAACAACACGAATCTGTGAACAGAACACTGCTGCATGTCGATTAAGAGATAGATTGACAGGGAACAGCAATCAACAACAATTTTAATACCACCAGTATCTGCATTCACAGTATAAATTTAATATTTTTGACAATAAATGTCTAAATTCCCATACAACGTTTTTGACAACATCGATAACTCCGTGCTTTATGACATCTGCATATCTTAACAACACGTCAATGGGTAAATTCTAGAGGAGTTCCGACTATTCGATGTACGTATGTACAGCTGATGCAGTGGTCAACAGCAGTAAAAACAGGTGCTTTGCTGTGATTCATGATTCTTTAAAGCAATAACACAAAAGATATTTGAGTACTGTACATAATTCTTATTTGTTATTTGGAAAAGCACTTGTCCGCGGGCAGTCACCTGTTATCAAATTACTTGCCCACCAACCAAAAATGGTTATCCAAGGCGTCAGGCAATGCTATTTGTCTAGCCCTGATCATATGATCCTTTCTTTTATTAAGTTTAAGAAAAACAAACAAAACATTTATGATATTTGATAATTATTAAATATTGATGCCAATTACTTACTCTGCTTGACAATTGACCTTTTTGTACTCATTATTTAATCTTGGTTTCACTACTTCTAGTCCCTCTGGTGGAAGCAGGTTTTTCTCGTTCAATAAGTTTACTACTCTATCCTGAGAAGATAAAAATTAATGTCTTACTCTAAAATAACAACTTCTTGATTTCAAATATTAAATATCCATTCAATAAACTTGCATGTAACAGGCCTTAAAGTTCCTACCTGTACTGACATAGAACTAAAGCTGGCACTAAGGTTCCCTGGCTGGGAGGACATAGGGAAGCCGCCGGGGGCTGAGGGGGGCATCACACCTTGTCCTCCCCCCGGCTGGTTTGACCCCTGCTGACCTGGAGAGTAGACCCCAGGTTGTGTGTTTGGCTGATAGCTACCAGGCTGGGAAAACTGGGGAGGGTTTTGGCTCTGTGGTTGCCAAGTTGTTGGAGGTGAAGTAGGCTGTAATGTGAAGACCATGAACAATACAGTCATCAGGATTCAAAATATTTAGATTTTTTAAAAAATGCAGGCTGTAACAAAAGAATAAGTGTTGACATACCATTTGTGGGTACTTAGGTCGAGAGGGAGTACTGCCTATTTGCCCAGATTGCGTCTGAAGAGGAAATCCTGTGGGAGGTTGCTGGGTTGCACCAAAAGATGTTGGTGGTGCACTAGAAGTTATAGGTGCCATTCCAGGTTGCTGATAGAAAGCTCCTGTCATAGGGGGTCCACCTGTTGGTGGCCCAGGTCTTGGCATTGGTGGCATCCCAGGAGACGATGCACTTGTTGGGACTGTGGATACTGGAGCTCTCATTAGTGGAACACCAGTGGGTCCTGATGGGGGACCTTGATTAAGATACATTCTTCCACCTACTGATGATGGGGGGCCACTTACTGGAGGCTGCTGACCACCATAAGATGTAGGAGGAAATGATCCTTGCATTGATGAAGGTGGCACAATCCCTTGAGGTTGCTGGCCGCTAAATGATGTTGGTGGCTGCTGGCCGCTATATGATGTTGGTGGCTGCTGGCCACTAAACGATGTTGGTGGCTGCTGGCCACTATATGATGTTGGTGGCTGCTGGCCACTATATGATATTGGTGGCTGCTGGCCACTAAACGATGTTGGTGGCATATATCCACCCCCAGCTGGAGGGGGTCCTCCCAAAGATGGAGATCCATATGGCTTAGGCTGAGCACTCATAGGGGGTCTTGGTGCATTCATGGGTCTTTGTGCACCTGTAGGTGGTACATTACTTCTGGGGGCCCCCATTCCTTGTTGACCATATCCTGTTTGAGGTGGACCAGGCTGTCTTGGTTGCTGACCACTGTAGGATGTAGGGGTCCCCATTCTTTGGGGAGTTCCTGTATGGGATACTCCTGGTTGTCCCATCATCGGACCTTGAGGTCCAGGTTTGCTTTGGTAAGGATTAGGTGGACCTTGTCCCATTGCAGGATTTGGACTGTGTGTGGAAGGTGGACCTCCGATGGCAGTTGACGGGTTAACTTGTGTGACTGGTGACCCTCTATTTGTGGTTCCTTGACTGAATGCATTACTAACACCAGGAGGGCTTTGAATCTGTTGACCATGTTTATCCTCTCCAGATCCTGGGAAACTCTCTTCTTTAAATAAAATACAGAAAAAATCTTTAATTCTGAAATCACTCAGGTGTTAATTACAAGGAGAAAATATTCATTGTTTTTTAAGCTGTTTGTGTTGTGTGTCAATGATATGCATATCTAACATCAGTGATAATAATGTTCATTTCTTTTATAAAATTTGACGCTACATTGATTCACAGACTGTCCAAGGAAATGTTCTAAAAGGAATGCTTAATACTGAATACTCAATAATAAGCATCAGATTAACATGACCATTTCTGCACTTCTTCCATAAATGAAACAGATGTAATGTATATGTATATATATTGAATAATAAGTGCAAGTAAAATACATAGTGTATTGCTTGTTTTCTTTTTTAATCATGTACAACTTATCTTAAAATAGTAAAAAATTAGAGTATAACAAAATTAATGCTTATATAATATATCTAGATCAATAATAGTTTTATTTCGACTTTTTTTAAAAACTGAAACAACCTGTAACCCCCCCCCCCTTTTCACTTCTCAGCACATCTATAATTTTTGAGTAATAATATCCAAAATCCTACCTGAACCTGACTATGAAGTTGCATGAAAACCAGCTCCATAACCTTTTTAGTCTTATGTTTACACTTGTTTACTAAGAAACTTCAAAGCCTGCTTGTTATGTGTATACATGGATCAAGCTTGTAATACATATTTTATGTAACCTAAGACACAGTTTCTTACTTTCAGTTTTCGTTGGTAAGTCCCCTCCTTCTAATGCCTCGTAAGACTGCGTTTCCAATGGAGACGGGGCTCTGGAGGATTTCCGGGATGTTGGTTCTGTCAATCATTATCACAGAGAGATTATTAATTATCAATCAATATTAACCAAGTATCATGCAAAGTCAGATTATTTATCTCATCAACTTGTGGTAAAATGATTAATCTAAGAACTGAAGAGGAAAATCAAAATTTCTTTGCTATTTATACACTGAAAGCCTCACAGTATATTCTATATGTATGCAAAATTCTGTAAATGCTTATAATTCATCTAATTTAAATTTAAATCATTAAAAACATAAAGACAACATAAAGCTTAAAAAATATTATTATAAACAAAATTGTAAAATCTTTTACATCAACGTGCAGTAAAAGATTTTTTTCACAACATAATATGATCGGGTAAAATGCAGTGTTAAAAATGCTTATGAAACACTATATACATCACAAACAGCTGCAGAGAATAGCATGGGGATAATACACAAAACAAAATACACTTTAACAAAAAGAGGCACATGAATGCAGTTTACAAACACCTAACTGTTAACTAAGCCGATATACCTGAATTGTTAGGGGTTAATCCAGGAGTTAGTGACATGCCCACTTGGTGAGAATATTGGCCTTGTCCATGAAAAGGTACAGGCAATCCTCCCTCTAGAAAAGTCACAATCATTTTTCATACAAAAAAGGGAAAGTTAAAAATGTTATTATTGTGGACTTATAAGCTGATGTGATTTTTCAAAACACAATGAAATGCTGGCAAAATGAAACATGCAAAAAGCTTTAAATTAATGACTTATAAAAAGAAATATTTAAAGCCAATGCTTTTTTTGTGCATGCATTACATAATTATAGTAACAAAACTACAGTTGCATCAACAACAAAATCAACAAATATCTGAACCTGTTGGTGGTGTGTCTGTTCTCTGTTCTGGTAAACCTCCTGGTGGTTGAGCAGAAAAATTTAGGGGAACAGGACTATTTGAATGAGATGAAATCTGGACAGAATTGAAACTGTCCACTGCAGAAGCAGAACTTGAATAAGGCATCCCAGGAACAGGAGCTGAAGAAACCCCTGTGGGAAAACTTCCAGATGATGAAATAGTAGGGTGAGGCATATTTGGAGCCTGCTTCTGAATTGAATTTGGATTTGAAGGTCTATTTAGTGGGCCATTAATAAATCCCTGGGATGGAGCAGACACATTCATCACTGGAGGTTGAAATCTATTTGAAGGTAACCCCACTGGGGGTTGCATTCTCTGCATGGGTGGTTTACTGAGAGGAGGGGTGCCGTGTCCATTCAATGAAGCATTGTATCCCACAGGCGGTGCAGTAGGTAACACATTGCCTGAGGAACTCATGGGAGGCCTATTCATCATCTGTCCTGTAAAGTTTTTGTTCTGCATTCCACCTTAAAAAAAAAATATTTTTTTTACCTCAGAGTCAGAATATTGAACACAAAACATGTTTTTATAATGTAGAACTGCATATAAATGAAACTGAAAAGGTGGGTCACTACAAATAAAGTAACTAAATTCCCAAACTGATGATATTGGAGTCTCTGAAAGAATAAAATATATCTGAATGAAAATAGCCCAGCACTTCTATACTTTAAAATCTGACACAACATCTGCAACGTGTTCTTCCAAACGTCATTCTAAATAATGTCAACATACGCCGGTTAACATCTTACTCGTCCAGGAATAACAAATAAATTTCTTTGTAGGTGTGTATTCAATATGTACTTACCAGGGGGACCAGTGCGTGTTGGTTGTGGGTAAGAATTAAAATCATGTGGTCCATTTGGACTGCTGTTAAAATGAGAATGTTGATCCGCCATATTCCGCACTATTATAAAATATCTTTTGATTTCACCATTTTACAAAGCAAACTATCTTTCGTGTGCTTTACTTTCTCTCAATAGATTCTAAAAATAACATATGTACACAAGGATCTCAATTTTTTACAAGACAAATCTCCTAAACAGAACTTTTCCGTTGTCCCTAGCTGTTTGACGAGTCCATTTTCTGATCCGGAAGTTGCTTTGTGACAGTCATGCGCCCAGAGCTATCTAACGTGGCAAGAAGAATTGTCTCCCTTTGTGAAACTCTTTCGTCTCCATCTAGTAAATTTTTGCTATACATGATATAGGTCTTATGGTAAAGCTACTTCTTTTGAAAAAAAAAATGAGAGAGTTAACTCCAGTTTCCAATTATTTCGCTGAACATTAGACGTCAGACTGGCCTTTCGTCAAAATTATTTAACTTTTCTTCATCTCTATAAATAGTGACAAATCGTTAAAATTGCACCAGGCCTATATTAAAATTTCCAAAATAAACATTTGGGATGTATTCCTTTTCAACCAACCTTTTTTTTTTTAATTTAAAATTATTTTTGTTGGATTCCTATTTACCCCAGTATCCGGGATTACTAAATTGTTAACGCATTTAAATACATTAAATTATTATTAGCAACTAACAGCTGTACATGTGTATATTGCAACATTTTTTTCTTTTCATTTAAAATAAGTCAACGTTTCAAATGCAATGGAACATTCTCATTTAAATTTCATATAAATGTGATATCATAATATATTTACATCCACTGAATATTTTCTTCTTTATTTCTTAAGAAAACCCATTGCGTTCATCACTGCATGAACTACATTAGGCATATCACCTGTACAGATTTCTTGATCAGTGGCCGTTCCATCAATGAAACGTGCAAAGACGTTCGCATCATTAACACAATAATTAATATTTTTAATCCTACTTAAAATGATGATTTAAACAGATATAAATATAAACAATAAAATGTCTTTCTTTGTTTGTTATTACTGGAATGAACGGTCGCAGCTATTGCAGAAAAAATTTACATATTATTAACCCGCTTACGCGGGTTATGTATTTTTTCTGCAACAGCTGCTTCCGTTCATTCCAGTAATAACAAACAAAGAAAGCATTTTATTGTTTAAGTAAAACCCGGTTCAAAATGTTTGCAAAACACTTTCCACTTAAATTACCTTGAAATTGGAAAAAAAATGCATATGATAACAAAGTTTGCGACTTTATCAGTCGCCTTTATCAGATGAGTAGTTTTATTTTATTCACTAGAATTAATACAGGATCTCAGCATCTTTGGTGTCATTACATTCCATCTAACTGTTTTTTTTTTTAATTTCAGTGAACGATATTGCATGCGTATTGCATATGCATAAATATGGGAATTTCTGCGAAATATTTTCAAAGGGTAACCTCGTACAGTTTTAATCCATTTTTATTATATCTTGGTTCGCAAGAAAACTACACTGAGATACATAGAATGTCTTTGTCGCAATTTGATTTTGATGAATAATGTTGCCATGGATATTAAAATCAAAATTTCTGTAAAATTCTTTTAAAAAGCTACTCCTCCTACAGTTTTATGTCTGATTGCAATAAGTTTTGCCACACAAAACAGACTAAACCAAGCCGGGAACCGTATCCTAGTCATTGCTGCATTTACAGCACGCTGCATTTTCAGCACTAAGCGGTAGAGATTCCTTTTACAGTGTACGTCATGTTTGTGATGACAACCGTTTTTTTTCCGCTCTGCACTCTTCATTTTTCCAAAAGAATTTTTGCGGAGAATTTCCCGTAAAAGTTTCAATTGTGAAAAGGTTTAGGCATATAATGTGATACAATATATTTATGTATATTGTTCCTCCGCAAAATGCAAGACTTAAGATCAGCTTCACATATCGTGCATTTACTTTTATTCCACCCGAACAACTTTTCAAATACACCTGAACGCCCAAACTTAGATTTTGGCGGCATTTTGCCGACCCCAAATAGACACGCCAATAATTTCCTTAGAACAATCAACTGAGAATTGTTAAGTATTCACTTAAAATAATTTTTAGTTGTTATTCGGTATGATTGAACGATCGTCGAGTACTACCGCGCGGCGAACTGGTTAGAACACGAAGTTACGTAGCGGGGTGGGGGGGGATATACGTAGAGAAAATTCCTTCGGATGAGATCGTGTCGCAGTAGCTGCCGAAAATGATTCCTTAACGAGGTAAATTATTGACAAACAAGTTGATGAAACAAGAATTTCAGCAGTCTCGTTTAAAGACATATCATTTCGTAAGTTCTATGGTCGATACAATGATATATTCAGAAAATACAGTTTTTCATTGTGTCAAATGCTGACTGACGAATTTTCAAACTAATTGCAAGTCCATTATTTATACACTGAATTGACGACGGATTTTTCCGTTATTTCCCGATCATGACAAGGAGCACACAGCGGGTGTGACCGGTCAGCAGGGGATGCTCACTCCCCCCATGGCACCTGATCCTACCTCTGATGTTTTGGAGGTCCGAGTTTGCTCTGCTCCTATTTTGCATTGTTTTATGGACTTTTGAGCTTGAATACTGTTGAACAGTTCCTTATCTCCATATGTTTCACACTTACTGCCCAACGCCCCCGAGTGCCGAGCATAGGTCAAAATTTAAAGCCCTCCACTGGAAAGTAGTGTTGTCTCCATATGAGTGAAAAATTCTCGAGAGGGACGTTAAAATTTCTGAAATCTTTGGTTGAGTTACCTCTTCTAACAGATGTGAAGGTGTCCATCCGAGGTCCTGCGTGTTTGAGTGCTCATTTAAGATTTCATTAATTTGTGTGAATACACTTATACACAAATTGTTGCTATAAGAGCTAGCGCACGTCTTATATTTTCAATATTAATATAATGCAACCTTCGTCAATGTAATGCATTTTCAACATTGTTCAAGTTACGACCCCAACGATGGGAAAGAGCAAACATTAAGGCCTTAAGGTAAACATTGCCAATAAATGCACTTTTCATCTACAAGATGTAGAAACAATGCAATGATTGTGTTTTAATCAAATATGTTTTGAGTAAACTGTTTTATACCTCTTTACACATGAAATAAAGAATTTTGTATATTAATGCGATTATACACTTAGATGCAGCACCCGTTCACATGTTTAGTACATTTTGGCCGTGGTTTGCGACGATGCAACTTGGAATTAAGATAAAAGCTAAAACGAAATGCACGATATTATTTACACTACATGTGTTACAATGACCTTTGTACATGAAAAAATATACAGCAGCTAAATTAGGACAATATCCGGGTTAAGTCCTCGTTGTTTAGTATTTGTAAAGTTTTTGAAGCAAAGAAAGTCATTTAAACTTTAGTTCTCCAAATCCTCGACCATCATTCCCCTGACGTCCACAGTAAAATGTTCTAATGAGTTGTCTCTTCACTTTCCTGAATGCCAGCATGCTCTAAAACAAATGAATAGATAATGTAGACCCTGCTGGAAGAGTCAACTTATTACAGGTCTGTATAATTTTTTAATCGTTATTCTTCATTGAAAAGGAAATGACTCAGTGTAAAGATGACAATTAACAAACCTTTACTCATTTCCTGTGAATTCATGCTGACATACGCACTATCCGATACTTGGCAGACAAATGGTTCGCTGTTTTTCCCTATGAAATTCGTATAATTACATATATATATATATATATATATATATATATATATATATATATATATATATATATATATATATATATATATATATATATATTATATTTTTTACATTTAATTTTGTAATTTTATTTTCACAGGAAATTAATTTACACGAAAACTTAAATCCTTACGCCCTCTGCTGCCGGTATCCCTAAGTATGTTGGAACCATCTTCTAAAACGAAAAGTTTTTAATGAATTTCAATTTTTGCAAGATATAGGAAATAAAGAAAACAGATTAAAAATAATAAATTTGGAAACCATGTTTCCTTCTTTTCCCCCAAAATAACACCAGATGATTTATTGTTCAAAGGAAGGATAAGTTGAAACTACCATGAATATGTGCGCATGCGTACTCCTCTGTAAGCCCGTGTTCATTGCAGAATTTCTCAGTTTTCTTCAGTTCTTTAATTAGTCTTTCTGATTCCTTTGTATATTTTTCTGCACAGGATTTACATAATCTAAATTCTTGTTTATCTACAGCATTCTGTATCCTAGCATTTGTTTCTCGTAGTTCTTCCTTTAGTTTTAGAATTTCAACATGCTTTTGTTGTAATTCATACGTCATTCTCGACCTATGAAATATATTTATAAATTCCTTAAAGCAATTACATTTATTTAGTTAAAATTGCAATTTTTACAAACATTTTTGAATGTTCAATTTAAAAACTAATTACAATGTATTCTATAACCATATCTCTCATAAAAGACCATCCATTTATTTTATTGAAAAAAGGATGTTTGTGAAACACTGATGCGCCCCCCCCCCCCACTAAAACTAATAATTTGTTATAACAAATTACTAATTTGTTTTTAAAAGAATACGAATTTATTATAACAAATTATTAATTTGTTTTAACAAATTACTAAGTTATAACAAATTATTAATATGTTATAATAAATTGATAATTTTTTAAAGCAAATTAATAAAAGATACTCCTGCGGCCCTAATACGCTTCCGTAGATTTTAGACTAAAACAGACAATGATATAAATTTTTATTACAATTCAATTTAATTATCATTTCTCATCAGATAATTGATAAATTATGGTTATATAAAAAGAGTTTACATTAAATACTCCCCAATTGTGAGTGTGTAAAATATGAAAGTGAACCGTCATGATTTTCCGGATAGTAATGATGTGGTAAATGTGCATGGCGAATAAAAAAAATTAAAAGTTTTTCAACTACATGTACCAGTAAAAATTGTTCTACATTTGCTCTACATCTGCAAACGACACAAAGATATTTTTTACATTTTGCACCGCGGATTGCAGCATAAAGCCTCTCTGCATGCAGAAACATGTCATGAGACCAAGATCCAGGGTATCAGCAGACAGCACGTGGTTCATTTCGACAGGCCTACATCTTCGTTTTGATGACAATAAATTCTTGTCATTCATCAACGGACTTTTTTTTTATATCGATGAATCTATTTATGAGCAAATGCGATAAAAATGTCAATTTATTCAATTCTTTGAATTATTTGTTTGCTTTGAAAACAGTCTAAAATAAAAATGATTCAACTTTTTCACCTTTGAATATCTTGACGTGCTTTCCTTGCATGTGAAAGGGTTTTTTTTAGTGCTAAATTTTGTTTGCGGCCGATTTGATGCTTTGCATCAATTTTACTTGGTAACCTTGAAACAACATTGAAAAAAAAATCAAAACCAATGAACTTTGTTGTGTATCTTAGTGTACTCTACTTGTGTGTCAAGTTATATTGAAATCAGACCAAAACTGTAGGAGGAGCGTTTAAAGGAATTTCACAGCAATTTCTGTTTTAAGTAACCATGGTTACACCTTCAACAAAATCAAAAACCAATGTACTTTGTTGTGTTTCTTAGTATTGTCTGCAACGTCAAGATCTCTAGACAGTAATATGTTAAACCATTGACTGCTTAATACCGGTATTGCATGCCTTTGACCTAAAGGCATGACATTGACTTACGCCGTAAATCTTGCGGTCATTATTATTATGAAGGTCAGAAGATGTCGGGGCTGATACGCCTTTACGAATATATATGTATTGTCAAAACATTGTACAATCTCATATGACTTTCAATCAGGACAGTGCGTCTTCGTTTAAAGAAGTTAGATAGGTGGTCTTAACCCCCCCTCCCCCTCCCCAACAATACAAATCTGTGAACAGAGCATAAAAGACGGTCCCCCGGAAATTCCAGAGGTGGGATCAGGTGCCTAGGAAAAGTAAGCATCCCCTGTTGATGGGCCACATCTGTTATGTGAATGTTCAAATAATCTCATTGATTAGTAATTATGTTCATTGTTTACAAATTGTCTTACCTTTGAAGCTGGCAAGTAACGTCGAAGAAGGAAAACATTATATATCACATGAGGTATTACAATTGCGTAGTATACATACATCTATTTTTATATACTAGTATACCCGAGTCTTCGACAGAAATGGGAAGTAGTTTTCTGATACGTGTAACAGTAAACGAGAGACATATTGATTTTTGAGGGCTACACGTGTAAACAAAATCGAAATACATCTTTGTTATAATCCTTTCTTGATAAATGAAGCAGGTAAACTTTGTAACTGTTAACAGGAAATTTAGCTATCAAGTGTACAGACCCAAAATTTATTTTAAACAATTGTAATAGAGGCCAGTTAAAGGTGATTGAAACCAAGGTTGCTTCTGCATTACTATATGAAATAAAATGTTAATTTATGTCAAAAGTTATAGATGTTTTAAAAATAAAAATGCTCTTTTAAAACATCTTTGTGGCTTATCAATTTCTGCATTGAAACCAATAGGGATTACCTGAATTTTACGGAAAAGGCAAATATTGGAAATTATTTCATGGAAGAAGATGGTATGAATTCAAAATTAGTTTGATAACATTGTATTTATGTACAGAAAAGTATACACTGTATCATCTTGCTATTTTAAGGATAAAGGACAAACAACTCTTTAGAGTATATACATTTATGAGTATGAATCAGGAAATGTGATACTCAGTATATTTCTTTACAAGAATTCCACTGCTCTGAAAAATTCAAGTAAATGTAAAATTCAAATTAAAAAAAAATCATTTGTTTATTTTTACATCGGATCATCCTTCATCATTTCAAACATAACTAAGTGGCATCAACGAGTTACTGCTCTTTGCGCCTTGTTTCAATTAGTTCAGCATTCGTACGAGGGCTGTTCAATAAATAATGTCATGAGCTCGATAACACACAACATACAAATCATATGACATTAAGCTTGACTTTCTCTCGTTTTTGAATCTTTAATGAATTGGTAACAGTTTATGTGACCCCTTTTCATCGCACTATTTCATTGTGGGAAGCTGGAAAACAAGGGTTATTCGAGAAAGTGCATTAAAAATGAATGGTAAAGAATCAGTAATCTAGAGTGAAGTTAAACGCTTTATTAAAGCTGCTGTAAAACTTGTCAAGAATGTTAATCCTAAAGAAATATTAACTGAAATATGTGAAAATTAAAGCAACATATGTCTGTTTTATACACACATGAGCAGGTGGATTTTAACGAACAAAAATAATATAATGGGCATCAAAAAATGGGTACCGTCCTCTGTGACAAGGACTTACAACAATCAATGTACTG